>NC_057802.1:585694798-585837815 GCF_018294505.1 Triticum aestivum | reverse complement strand
GCGGCGGGCGGCGGCGGCGGCGGTGGGGTGGGATGTGCTGGCGGGGCACGTCGGGGAGGAGAGACAGGGAGAGAACAGAGAGTAACGGGCGGGGGGTACGGGCCGTTAGGTACTCTCCTCTTTGCCGTCCGCCAATCTTTGCCGTCCGCCTTTTTGTCTCTTTGCCGTCTGCTAGCATTCAGTTTTTTCCAAACGGGCGGGGGGTGGGGGCCACCTCTCTCTTTGCCGTCTGCCAGCGGACGGCAAAGATTCTTTGCCGTGTGCTAGCAGACGGCAAAGAGCTCGCAGATGGCAAAGACCTGTTTTGTCGTCGGCCATTTCTTTGCCGTCTGCTTTTGGGTAGCTGATGGCAAAGAGCTTCTTTGTCGTCAGCTAGCAGACGGCAAAGAGCTGACAGATGGCAAATTAGCTGATTCCAGTAGTGTCACACTCAAATCATTGTTTAAATAAGAGCAATGAATGAATGATTATGCATTGGAGAAGTGGGAGTCGACCTTGAACTTTGTGTTCATGCCCATGGACACGATGTAGATCTTATCTTAAATTAATTATTCCCTTGGAATAAGTTCTTATTATATCTGGGATTTGGTCTTTTGCAATCATGGTTTCGACCATATTGTCTTTCTTTGATCCCATTTCTCAGATGAGTAAAATACTTGCCTTCTCAGATCAGTACGCTTGCCCAACCTCTATTTTGGTCTGTCTTCGAGTATTACCCCCTGGTATCTCGAGGATAACCACCCCATTGCACTACATGTTATGAATTTCTGATGAAGTGGTAGCTTTCCCCGTCATAGTCACTCCACGGGTTCTGGGTTGTCGTCAACCGAGAACACCGGTTAGTGAATCGAATCACCCCTGTGATTCAGTACTCCTAGTACTTTGTGGTTGAGAAGTTTAATACTCCATCACGTCATTCCTAGCCTGATCGGCTATATAATTTTTTGCTAAAATTTAACTGTGCTACCCGGTCCTCCTTCCCGGAGCACAATTTTCGACGATGACATAACCTTATGCCGATCTTCCTCGTCGTATCATTTCGCCTTGAATGGCAAGATCGATTTCGAGTTTGGGTCGTACCCTTGGTTCCAATAACCTTTTGCTTCATCATTCTTTTGACTTGATGTCATCGCCGATCGATTACATCCTCATGAAATCTCTCGACAAATGCGTCGTGATCATCATCAGCCTTCTGAGCTCTTCCAGGATATCAATCAAATTCATGATGAGAAATACCATCCTTTCCCTCGATGATTTGTGTTATCATCGGCAACATTCTTGCTTTCCCTTCAACACAAACTTGTTCATGTTTTGTGTTGTACCTTGAGATCCTTGCTATCCAACTTATGTTATGTTCTACCTTCGAGTATTGCTATCTTTTATGTCAAGAATGTCATGGGAAATTCACCACCCTTAAGAATTCTTGATACAAGTGATACTTATTAACATCACCATTCTTTTCTTGGTCCCCGTGTTGTTTCTAACCGGAATACCGACAAATGGTCTATGATGTGTAAATTCTGAACTTCTAGCAACCCTATTGCTTTGAAGTTATTGGTCTATAGTTTCATTCTACGTCTATGGCTTATTGAATCATCATTCGAACATTGATCGTGATACCTAGCCCATATTTCGGGTGCACATTTCAACCAATGTTTAACTGTGTATGTTTTCCTCGAGCATACATCATTAAGTCATTTGATCTAGCTAACGTTATCTCCTTGTTCACATAGTTGTGGAAATCCATCTTTTTGGAAACCTCAATGGATTGTCGCTGAGTCAATCAGTCACCTCCTCACCTCTCCTTGATTTAATGGTGAACCCTTGTTCGGAACTCGCTTCCATAGTTCATTTCCCGAGAATCATATAATGTAGTCTCGTCAATTGTGTTGCACCTCTTCTTCTCAGGCATCCTGAGTCTGAGGTGTCCTAACAACAATCAGATTTGAAACTTGTCAGATATGATGGTTGGAACATATTTCCAAGAGTTATAACATTGGTCTTTATATGACCTGGTAAGGTGATGTCATGCCTAGCACACCTGGCCGGAGGACCTATTGTTATAGTTTCCTTTTCAGCAAGGTTATCCATTCTTCCATGAGGAAATTGTAAGACTTATTCTATAAGTTGTTCCTGATGTATCCTTTGTGTTTCCAAAGTCCGATCTTTACCCAATGACCATGTCAATGCTATCTCAAAGCATGACTGTGGTACTCCAATTTTCAATAAGAATATTTGAAGCCCAATGCTAAATGTTTCCTGCCCAATTATCCAAACACCGATGTATGGGTAATGTCATGAAATTCATCTCCCCTAACCTAAAGAGTTTTCTACATTATATCCTGTCTTGGATATCATGCTATGCTTGACTTTGGGAAGGATATACCCCTGACATATGTGTTTAAACACATTTTCCTTTCCATTGTTTTGTTTAACCTTTCTTGTGATCTATATGATCTAAGTAGTAATATTTTTCTGCTTATGTAAACACCTTGGTGTACAACCGTGTCAGTAAGACCCTGTTACTATTGTTGATGACATTCCGGTAGCCACCGATGGACGAGAACTTTGCCTAATGGTCCGCCTCGTTCAACGAGCAAGAAAATGGTTCTCTTCGCCCCACGCCCTTTGTTGGGGATATTACTACTAGGTGTAAACCGGCCAAGATAGCTGGGTTATCCCCATAATGGATTGTTTATGCTTAAAGCCCATGAAGACAAGGATAAAGCAGATTATTACAGAGACTTGAAGGCCCAAGTCTCAAAGGTAGATTAAGGCCTGTAGTTATAAACCACCATGTAATTCATGACTTGTATTATAAGGTATGACGAAGTAGAGACCGGGCCGGTATGTGTATAAACCGGCATCGGGACTCTGTAAGCCGGCGGGCGTCGACCTGTGTATATAAAGGCACGACCCGGTGGCGGTTCAAGGGAGACAGATAACAACTCGAGACTCAGGCGAAGCATATTTTCTCCCTGATCATCGAGACCCCAGCAATTCCATCACAACTAGACGTAGGCTTTTACCTTCATCGTAAGGGGCCGAACTAGTATAAAACTCTCGTGTCCCTTGTCCGGTTTAACCCCTTTAAGCTAACCCGTTGCGATGGCTCCACGACTAAGTCCTTTCACTAGGACATCTGCCGTGACAATTCCACGACAGTTGGTGCCCACCGTGGGGCTATCGCGCGATGGTTTCGAGTTCTTGAAGGGCAATTTTGAAGGGCTCAAGGGATACGCCGTGGGCCGGATGACCAAGAGTCATCGCGGCAAGATCTACATCCACGACGCGGGCTGGGGCCCCGAGGCCGGCTCAATCGAGTACGGGTACCGGGTCCCCTTTGGAGGAATTCACGTCTTCATCGGCAAGATCGGCGAACCGGGCCCTGAGCCGGACATCTGCACCGACCTCATCGAGACGGCTCAGCGTGCAAGCCCTGCCCGGGTTCAGCCCGCCGTGAAGCGGGCGTTCGTAGGCTTCATCAATGGTGCGGAACTTGAACCGGCGTCCGATGGCGAGACCGTCGTCCACTCAGATGACGAGTCGTCCACCGGGGAGACCGAGTCACTGTACCAACTGCTAGATGGCCAATTTGGGGGCTATTCCGATGGCGACAGTATTCCGGACCCCTTTGAACCGGCAAACCGGGTTGCGATCTTCATGGCTGGAACTCAGCCCATGTTGCAATCTTCAGCCGCGGCAGCAATAATTTCCGGATCGGCAGCTGGGGCGGGATGCCCCGCGCGCCGGCCGGCCCAAATCTTGTTCAATTTATTGGACACCTGGACGGCCTTACTGACCACACAAGTTACCGCCGAGATGCAAGATCAGCATAATGCGGAGGTGGCGAAACTGCAGGATCAGATAACTCAAGCTAAGGAGGACTTAGCGGCTGAAGAAACCAGGATGGCTCAGGAGCGGGTCGCTTTAGACGCACAAGCACAGCTGTAAGGGCATTTGTATCCCTTAGATGTTTTGGTGATTGATGACAATGCTTTTGCGGACTAATCGTGTGCATTGAGTGTTTTCAGAGATTCATCCTTTTGGCACGAGACGATTCCCTCCCCTCGGACCTTGAAGCGAAGATGGTGTAGTCCTTTCGAATTAGTTTGGTGGACTAGTTTCATAGGGATCACCGTACTATCAAGAGGGGGTCCGCTTTGGAAGGCTAGGGCGGAATCATCACGTACACTTCCTTTGCCCCCCTTCGAGCCTTTCGCTTCAATGATGGGCTCGTTCTCCTTCTCAGTGTGCCCTCTCTGGTCCCAGCGGTAGTACCGCGGGCCGGAGCGGTAGTACTGCTTGGGTGCTACAACCGGTAGTACCGCCCTAGAGCGGTAGTACCGCTCCAGAGCGGTAGTACCGCTCCAGAGCGGTAGTACCGCTGGTAGCCCCCAGCCGTAGTACCGCTGCGGTCTCGTGCTAGTACCGCCTTGATTCAAGGGGTCTTTTTTCGTGTCGGGTTTTACGGTACTAGCCGTGGCAGTGGGGGCCGTAGTACCGCTCGTATGCGGTAGTACCGCCCTGACCACCGCGGTAGTACCGCTCTGGGCCCAGCGGCAGAACCGCGAGGGGGAGCGGTAGTACCACTGGCCAAGCGGTAGTACCGCTCTCTGTGGGGCTGGTGTGGGGGGTAATGGTTGGATTGTTCCCCCCACTATATAAGGAGGTCTTCTTCCCCAAAGTTGACCTACCTCTTCCCCCAAAAGCTCCATTGTTGCTCCAAGCTCCATTTTCGCCCGATCTCTCTCCCTAGCCAATCAAACTTGTTGATTTGCTCGGGATTGGTTGTGAAGGCCCCGATCTACACTTCCACCAAGAGAAATTTGATTCCCCCCACTAATCCCTAGCGGATCTTGTTACTCTTGGGTGTTTGAGCACCCTAGACGGTTGAGGTCACCGCGGAGCCATAGTCCATTGTGGTGAAGCTTCGTGGTGTCGTTGGGAGCCTCCAATTAAGTTGTGGAGATTGCCCCAACCTTGTTTGTAAAGGTTCGGTCGCCGCCTCCAAGGGCACCAATAGTGGAATCACGGCATCTCGCATTGTGTGAGGGCGTGAGGAGAATACGGTGGCCCTAGTGGCTTCTTGGGTAGCATTGTGCCTCCACACCGCTCCAACGGAGACGTACTTCCCCTCAAAAGGAAGGAACTTCGGTAACACATCCTCGTCTTCACCGGCTCCACTCTTGGTTATCTCGTCCCTTTACTTTCGCAAGTTTACTCGTGTTATATCTCTTATTTGCTTGCGTTCTTGTTGTCATTGCATCATATAGGTTGCTCACTTAGTTGCATATCTAGACAACCTATTTTGATGCAAAGTTTAATTTGGTAAAGAAAAGCTAAAAATTGTTAGTTGCCTATTCACCGCCCCTCTAGTCAACTATATCGATCCTTTCAATTGGTATCAGAGCCTCGTCTCTTTTTAAGGACTTTACTGTCCGAAGAGTATGGTTGATGTCGTAGACGGTGTGGAGGAGCACTCCGGTGTGAATCCGGTCTCGTCTACGGGAGATGGGGGAACCGCGGTCTCTCGTGAGGAATTAAATGTGGCGTTGGACACATTGAAAACCTCCATGACTACCGAGGTCGAAAGCATGTTTAATAAATACTTAGAAGGGCTTAAACTTTCCACCGCACCGTTGAAAGTGGGTGATCCCGCCAACAAGGTGCGGATGCTACCTCCGACAAAGGGGAAGCTACTAGCGAGAAAGCTCCTTCTTCTAGTGGTAAAAAGGGCACCGGCATCTTTGCCCATGTGGAACCTCCACCTGTCTATGGTGGACCGCTCCCTTCCACTCATTTAAATCATGCCGGCCCGGCTCCTAAGATTGAGAAGAATGTAGATTTTGACTCTTGGGTCTATCGTTTTAAGCGTCATTTAAATCATGTGAACACTAACCTTTGGAGAATCATTGAAGAAGGTTTCTATCTGCATGACCGAAGTAACTTCACTCCTAGAGAAGTTGTGGATCATCAATTCAATGAGAATGCTCTCTTCATCATCCAAGAAGCAATCCCACCCGAAGATCTTCCTCATCTCCGGCCTTACACCGTGGCCAAAGATGCTTGGCTCCAAGTTGTTTCCCTCTATCGGGGAAGCACAAGCATTCAACGCTCCAACTATGAAGTAGTGCAAGATGAAGCCGACGAGTTTGCAATGAAAGAAGATGAAGAACCTCGTGAGCTTTTTCGGAGAGTAACCAAACTCGCGGTCTCTCTCCGAGATCATGGAAGTAAGGACACGGATGACAATTGGATCAAGTGCAAATTCCTCAAGGCAATGATGCCCTACCACAAAGCCATGTCCTCCGTAATTCGTCAAAGGCCGGACTTTCACACCTTGTCCTCAAGTGAAGTGTTGGATGAGTTTGTTGCTATGAGCATCTTGGACAAGACCGCCGACAATGCGGTTCTTCGCTCTCAAAGAGTAAAGAAGCCCAACCTTGCTCTAAAGGCCAAGGTTAGTATGGAGGAAGAGGATGAAGAGGAAGAAGAGGAGGGCAACCTCGAAGATACGAAGTATGCCTATCATGAACACATGGCTCTTGCTTCAAGGCAATTTTGGAGCAAGAAGAACACAAGACCAAACTTCAACAAGAGCAATTCAAGTGGCGCAAAGGGCAAGCAACGAGTGAGGACTTGCTTCAATTGTGGCAATGTGAGCCACTTTGTTGCGGAGTGCCCTTACGAGAAGAGGGAAGACAATGGTGGCAAGCTCATTAGAAAGGACAAGGCCAAGTCGTTCCCCAACAAGAGCAACTTCACCAAGAAGACTCCTCCCAAGGCATTGGTGGTACAAGAAGAGTACAACGAGGATGATGACGATGATGAAGATGGTGAGTCGGTTGCCATGGCCTCTGTTGCCATTGCGAAGACTCCACGGATGTCTCTCTTTGACTCACCCAATGAGAACATCACCGCCAAGTGCCTCATGGCTAAAGCCACCAATAAGGTAACCTCCAACATCAAAACTACCATCATTAATCATCCTTCTTCGATGGATAGCATTGATGAACATGAGGGGACAAATGTGGAGGAAAATGAGTTTGAGACCTTTATGGGTAAACTCAAGGGTAAATCCAAGAAGCACTTCGTTGCTCTCTTGGAACAACTTGGTGAAGCCAATGACATGATCGAGGCTCACGAAGATACCATCTCTAAGATGGAGTGGCATAGTCGTGACTATGCCGATGAGATTTCGGATCTTTCCAATGCTCTTGACGAAGAGCGTGGTCTTCGTTTGGCTCTTGAGCAGTCATACAACGATGATCATGCTAAGTTAAAGAAAGATCTTGATCATGCTCTTGTTGTGTCTCGTGTGCTAAACTCCGAGAAGGCAAAACTTGGGGTTGGTCTTGCTAGACTTAAAGAGGAGTTTGACATTCTCGACAAGGCTCACAAAGTCTTGAAGGGCGTTCATGCTAGCCTCAAGGAGTCTCATGATCAACTCCAAGTAAATCTAACTAAGGAGAAAGCCACCTTTCCTCATATGGTGTTAATTGATAATGCAAATTCTACTAACCCTTGTTGTGAGCATTTGCATCTTGTTGAGGAGAATGCTAAGTTGAAGGAGCAACTTGAGAAAGGCCTTGTGTCATGCATACAAGGTGAGAAGAACCTCAACGACCTTTTGAGAAACCAAAAGGAAGTTGTGGCCAAGGAGGGGATTGGGTTCGCACCCAAGCCCAAGAACAAGAAGAAGAATGACAAGACGAAACGACCTCCTCCTCTCAAGCAAACTTTTGTGAAGGAAGGAGAGGGTGCTTCCAAGGAGAAGAAGAATAATGCGAAGGGTGACGGTGTCAAGAAGGGCAATAACACCCCATCCAACAAAGCCGGCGACTTTAATCCTTCTTATGTGTTATGCCGTGCAAGTGATGGGCATGTTTATGCCAAATTTGTTGGTTCTCCTCATGAGTATATTGAATGGTCCATTTGGGTTCCTAAGACCCTTGTTACTAACATCAAAGGACCCATTACAAAATGGGTACCTAAAACCAAGCATTGATCTCTTGTAGGTGTTTGCTTCCGGTGGGGGATCATGGTTGCTCGATAGTGGAGCTACAAATCATATGACCGGAAGCAAGGACTTGGTGGTGGACGTGCACAAGATTCCATCTATGCCCACCAATGTCGAGTGGGGTGATGCCTCGTCTTCTAAGGTATTGGGACTCGGCAAAGTTGTCATTTCTCATGATCTCACGATCGAGAAGGTCATGCTAGTTGAGTCCCTTGCATACAATTTACTTTCCGTTCGTCAACTTGCTACCATGGGCTTTGCCACTTTCTTTGATATTGATACCGTGGCCCTCTTGTGGAGCAAGACTCTTAAAGTAGCCTTTGTTGGGCATGTCGAGAACGGTCTCTATGTGATTAACTTTTCGGAGCGACCCACTAAGACCGCGACATGCCTAATGGCTAAAGTTGACGTGGGATGGCTTTGGCATCGCCGTTTAGCCCATGTCAATATGAGATCTTTGCAAATTCTTCTCAAGGGGGACCATGTCCGTGGACTAACGAACATTAGTGTTGCTAAAGATCGTGCTTGCAGTGCTTGTATCGAAGGAAAGCTTCATGAGAAGGCTCACCCTCCCACGACTCTCATTTACTCGAAGAGGCCTTTGGAGCTCCTTCATTTGGATCTCTTTGGGCCTCCATCCTTTGATAGTCTTGGGGGTAGAAAGTATTGCTTGGTAATTGTGGATGACTATTCAAGACACTTGGGTGTATTTCTTCAAGAGGAAGAGTGAGACCCAACAAACCGTCATTGACTTTGCAAATGAAGCCCAACGTCAACACAATGCAAAGATCTTGACAATAAGAAGTGACAACGGCACCGAGTTCAAGAACTACACCTTGGATGAGTTTCTTAGTGATGAGGGGATCAAGCATCAATATTCCGCACCTTACACCCCTCAACAAAATGGTGTTGCAGAGAGGAAGAACCGGACGTTGATGGATGTGGCAAGGACCATGATGACGGAGTTCAAGTCTCCATACAACTTTTGGGCCAAAGCCATCAACACCGCGTGTCATGCTTCAAATTGGCTCTATCTCCGCAAAGGCTTGAACAAGACTCCATATGAGATACTCACCGGTAACAAGCCCAACCTCAAGTACTTTCGGGTGTTCGGGTGTAAGTGTTTCATTCTCAAGAAAGGTGTTCGTTTGTCTAAATTTGAGACTAGAGCTCATGAGGGCATATTTGTTGGTTATGCTACAAACTCCCATGCTTACCATGTTCTCAATAAGTCCACGGGACTTATTGAGGAGACGTGTAACGTGGAGTTTGATGAGAATAACGGCTCCCAAGTGGAGCAAAGTGGTACTTGTGATGTAGGTGATGAAATTCCTCCCCAAGCCATAAGAAGAATGGGTGTTGGTTATATCCTACCCATTGAGGAACCCCTTGTGGCCGAAGGAGAAGGACAATGCTCCACTCAAGTGGAGCCATCACCAACCCAAGACCCACATGCTTCCGAAGAACAAAGTGAAGGCCCTCAACCTCATGAACAAGATCAAGGGCAAGATCAACCTCAAGATGGTGGTGATCCACCAAATGATGCCCAAGGTCAAGTTCTCCCCCTCGAGCAAGTTCAAGATCAAGAACAAGCTCAAGATGACGCTCAAGATGATCAAGTAACCCCTCCTCGTTTCACTTCCGAGGAGGAATTGGAGCGTTGTGCCGCTAAGATCGCTTCCAAGCTCACCACCAAAGGTCATCTCATGGAGAATGTGGTTGGAAGCCTAAGAAAGGGGGTAAGCACTCGTAGACAATTAGCAAACTATTGTGAACATCATGCGTTTGTTTCTTGTGTCGAACCCCAAAAGGTTTATGAAGCGCTCGAGGACCCGGATTGGCTCAATGCCATGCATGAAGAACTCAACAACTTCGAACATAACCAAGTATGGAAATTAGTGCCAAGGCCAACCGGGAACCATAATGTCATTGTAACCAAGTGGATATTCAAGAACAAGCAAGATGCTCATGGGATCATTGTTCGCAACAAGGCTCGTTTGGTGGCACAAGGCTACTCCCAAGTCGAGGTTATCGACTACGGTGAAACCTTTGCCCCCGTCGCTCGCCTTGAATCTATTCGTTTGTTGATTTCTTATGCTTCTCATCATAATTTCACGTTGCAACAAATGGATGTGAAGAGTGCTTTTCTTAATGGTCCCATAAATGAGTTGGTGTATGTCAAACAACCCCCCGGGTTCGAAGATCCCTATTTCCCCGATCATGTGTATCAACTCCACAAGGCGCTCTATGGCCTTAAACAAGCCCCACGTGCGTGGTATGAGCATCTTACGGAGTTGTTACAAGATCGTGGATTCGAAATCGGGAAAATCGACCCCACTCTTTTTACCAAGAAGGTCAAAGTGGAGTTGTTTGTGTGCCAACTATATGTTGATGATATTATTTTTGGTTCCCCTAACAAAGCCTTCAATGAAGAATTTGCCGCTCTCATGACCTCAAAGTTCAAGATGTCTATGATGGGAGAATTGAAGTTCTTTCTCGGATTCGAAATCAAACAAAGAAGAGAAGGAACCTTCATCAACCAAGCCAAATACACTCAAGACATGCTAAAGAGATTCAAGCTAAGTGATGTCAAGCCGGCTTCCACTCCAATGCCCACCAAGTGCCAACTTGACATTGATCCCAATGGTAAAGCGGTGGATCAAAAGGTATATCGCTACATGATTGGATCCTTGCTTTACCTTTGTGCATCTAGACCGGATATCATGTTGAGTGTGGGAATTTGTGCACGGTTTCAAGCCGCACCTAAGGAAAGCCACTTTGTGGCGGTCAAGCGAATCTTTCGATATTTGGCTCATACCCCAAACTTTGGCTTATGGTACCCAAGAGGAGCAAACTTCAAGCTTGTAGGTTATTCGGACTCCGATTGGGCGGGAGACAAAGTGGATAGGAAGTCCACTTCCGGAGGGTGCCAATTTCTTGGTTGCTCTTTGGTGAGTTGGTCTTCTAAAAAGCAAAGTTGTGTGTCTCTCTCGTCCACCGAAGCTGAGTATGTGGCGGCTGGGAGTTGTTGTGCACAACTCTTATGGATGAGGCAAACTTTAAAGGATTACGGTGTCATCTGTGACAAAGTGCCTCTTTGGTGTGACAATGAAAGTGCCATCAAGATTTCTCTCAACCCGGTGCAACACTTCAAGACGAAGCATATTGAGATTCGGTATCACTTCATCCGGGATCATATTAGGCGAGGGGAGATCAAGCTCAACTATGTCAACACTCATGATAACCTTGCAGATATTTTCACGAAGCCATTGGATGAAGCAAGATTTCGCGAGTTAAGGCATGAGCTAAATATCATTGATTCGAGCAATGTGGTTTGAACCTTCGCACACCCCTCACCTTCATCATGCTTTCTTGTCTAGGTGTAGGCATGGACTTAGGGGGAGTGTTGTTCTCTCAATGAACTCTTCCTCCCCCCATAATGCATAAACTAATCTCACTCTTTCACATTAGCCATTTTTGATGGTACTTGTGCTTCAAAGACGAGTTTTGGTCATGGGCCCAAGGATAATTCTTCGCGGTGCCATACCAATTGACTCAAACATAGGTGGCCTCAGCCACCGCCCTCTCGTGTAGAGGTGTGTGGTTCTTGTTCTCTTGCTGGTGCTCTTATTGATTTGTGTTGGTTTTCTCTTCTTGTCGTCGTTTCCCTTCTTTTCTTTTTGTGCCATACGTGTTGAGTCTAGTTTTGAGTTGCGCTGGGCGGTACTACCGCTGTGAAGGCGCGGTAGTACCGCTGGAGCGGTACTGCCGCTATACGGGAGCGGTACTACCGCTTATGTGGCTAAGCGTACTACCACCCATCACCACGGTACTACCGCTGAGGGGCAGGGCCAGGGGGTTAAGTCGTGGGCAGGGGTGGTTTCCTCCCCCCATACCCATTTGCTTCGTCCCCTCGTTCCTCTTCCTCTCTCTCCAGCGCCATCTCACCGCGGGAGGGCTCCGGCGGCCCTCCGTCTCCGGACCGTTCCTCTCCATTTCCTTCGGTGGAGTCGATCCCCACCTCGTCCTCTTGCCATGGATGCCGGTATTGCCCCCATTCCTCTTCTCTTCTTGTCTAGTTTTCAGATCTCGCGTTTTAGGGGCAATAGTGGTTGCATCTCTAGATTTTTGGCCAAATCTAGGCTTGAGTAGGTTGGAGAAGGCAACTAGACTCTTTGGATTGATGTTTGGTAGGTTTATTTTTGAATTTGGCATCCCCGGTAGTGCCGGATCTGACCACGGCAGTAGGGATCCTCCATGCCCCAACTCGGGCGGTACTACCGCCCATCTGGCGCGGTACTACCGCTGGAGCGGTACTGCCGCTGTGGAGGCACGGGACTACCGCTGGTGCGGTACTGCCGCTGTGCAGGCACGGTACTACCGCCGGATGCCCAGTTCCATCGTTTCCTACCACATGTTGATCCATATTTGTTGTGTTTATTTGGTTTTGATCATTCCTTCTGGTTGTTTCGTGTGTCCGTGTGTTTGGTTCCAGGTGATGAACATCCTGAGTAGCAAGTCCGCCGTGTCAACCCCGGGCGTTCAACGTCAAAGCGGTACCGCTCATCTGAGCCTGCATGTGGTTCCTCCAGTGCTCCACCGCCGCCAGTAGGTGCTTCCTCAAGTGCTAATCCTCCTCTCAAGAAGAAGACTACCAACAGGTCGAAGCCCAGTGGCAAGAAGGTGACTGAGATGACTAGCAAGGAATTCTGGGACAGGCGTCGCCGCAACCCATATGAGGAAGACCAAGAATCCAACCTTGTCAATCGCTCATTCTGGAACCGGTTTCAGTATGCCACCTACTTAGACGTGATAAAGGCTAAGAAGAACCTCTTTGTCAATGTTCATTCCATCAACATGGATGCTATGGAGAAGGATCCGGAGTACTTTGGTGATGCCCTTCAGATGTGCTCTCAGTTGAACATTCTCAGGATCATGCAGTTCAACAAGGACTTTGATGCAGATTTGGTGGCTCAGTTCTATGCCATTGTCCACCTAGGAACTGATGTAGACAGGACTCTGACTTGGATGACTAATGGGAAGTTGCTTGCTGTCAAGTGGAAGGCCTTCATTGAGTTGCTTGAGGTGGAAGATCAAGGGCTCGAGACTCCAGTCGGGTTCCGTCCTCACCACAATGTTACCTCCACTCACAAGCAAGCCCTCTAGCCCTACTGTACTGTGAAGATCAACCCTAAGACCAAGAAGGAAACCTATGAGCTGTCTGCCTTTTTGGACATCCTTCACCGTATCCTCCGCGAGACTCTCTTCCCTCGTATCGGGAATCTGGACATGGTTCACTCCTATCTCGTGGACATGCTTCTGTTCTGCCAGCATGAGAAGGAAGCAAACACTGGCGAGTCCCTGGAAATCTCTCATGTTATGTGGTCTGAACTTCTGTCTGCTGTTTCTGAGTGCAAGTGCCCGATTTATGCTCTGTTTATCATGTTGCTCATTGAGAAGGCCTGGAGAAGTACCTATCCCGAGGAATTGTTGGAAACTGGAGAGTTGGTTTCTCATGAGATCAAGCGTCTGAGGAAGAAGGACAATTGGGGCACCTCCGTTCCTAAATCTGGGGCTCTATCCTCTGCTGCTGCCATGGAGACCGAGGGCGAGGCTGATACTGGTGTTGACCATGACTATGTGCCTTCTGAGGCAGAGCCCTCTTGGGCAAAGAAGCTCAAGCTCAAGATGAAGAAGCTGTTCTGCATGGAGTCTCACGGTCAGTACATGACACATGTGGCTGAGAAGAATGCCAGGGGACGCCACAAGGAGCTTATGCGACAGTTAGGTGCGACAGTCACCAGCGGCTCTGAGGGTCACATCACTGAGGAGGAGGAGTGGATTCAGCAGCACTGTCCGTGGACCGATTCAGATGCCGAGCAGTTTCTGACCGAGGACGGCGGTGCAGACGATCACGCGGAGTACTAATGTTCGAGATCCTCAGCATGCTCTCACCTGGAGCCGTAGGAGCGCTCTTTGCCCCTTTTGGTGTCTCGATGCCAAAGGGGGAGAGAGTTTAGGGATTTGCGTCGTTGTGTTGCTTTCTTTGTGTTTGCTACCTTGTGCTTTGTTTGGTTTTGTGTTCCGTGAGACCTAAGTTCCAGTCATATGGTGTGAGACATATGCTACCTTATCCTTATCATATCTTTATCTATGTCTCTAGTCTTTTGGTATCTCATGAGTTGCATTCTTATTATGTTATATATCCTGCTCTCTTGAATCTCGCTTAGGTTGTTGGTCTCTAAAATACAGGGGGAGTGTTGATCCTAGTATGTGTGTCGTGCAGTCCAAAGCACTTATCTTGATGGCACACATCTAGGGGGAGCCCGTCTATATTTTTGAGACTTGGGGGTTTGCTTATGTCCTTTGTCTTTTCCCGTTTGTGCAAATCCCGTATTGTCATCAATCCACCAAAAAGGGGGAGATTGTAAGGGCATTTGTATCCCTTAGATGTTTTGGTGATTGATGACAATGCTTTTGCGGACTAATCGTGCATTGAGTGTTTTTAGACATTCATCCTTTTGGCACGAGACGATTCTCTCCCCTCGGAGCTTGAAGCGAAGACGGTGTAGTCCTTTCGAATTAGTTTGTTGGACTAGTTTCATAGGGATCACCGTACTATCAAGAGGGGGTCCGCTTTGGAAAGGCTAGGGCGGAATCATCACGTACACTTCCTTTGCCCCCCTTCGAGCCTTTCTGCTTCAATGATGGGCTCGTTCTCCTTCTCAGTGTGCCCTCTCTGGTCCCAGCGGTAGTACCACGGGCCGGAGCGGTAGTACCGCTCCAGAGCGGTAGTACCGCTGGTAGCCCCCAGTCGTAGTACCGCTACGGTCTCGTGCTAGTACCGCCTCGATTCGAGGGGTCTTTTTTCGTGTCGGGTTTTACAGTACTAGCCGCGGCAGTGAGGGCCGAGTACCGCTCGTATGCGGTAGTACCGCCCTGACCACCACGGTAGTACCGCTCTGGGCCCAGCGGCAGTACCGCGAGGGGGAGCGGTAGTACCGCTGGCCAAGCGGTAGTACCGCTCTCTGCGGGGCTGGTGTGGGGGGTAACGGTTGGATTGTTCCCCCCACTATATAAGGAGGTCTTCTTCCCCAAAGTTGACCTACCTCTTCCCCCAAAAGCTCCATTGTTGCTCCAAGCTCCATTTTCGCCCGATCTCTCTCCCTAGCCAATCAAACTTGTTGATTTGCTCGGGATTGGTTGAGAAGGCCCCGATCTACACTTCCACCAAGAGAAATTTGATTCCCCCCACTAATCCCTAGCGGATCTTGTTACTCTTGGGTGTTTGAGCACCCTAGACGGTTGAGGTCACGCGGAGCCATAGTCCATTTTGGTGAAGCTTCGTGGTGTCGTTGGGAGCCTCCAATTAAGTTGTGGAGATTGCCCCAACCTTGTTTGTAAAGGTTCGGTCGCCGCCTCCAAGGGCACCAATAGTGGAATCACGGCATCTCGCATTGTGTGAGGGCGTGAGGAGAATACGGTGGCCCTAGTGGCTTCTTGGGGAGCATTGTGCCTCCACACCGCTCCAACGGAGACGTACTTCCCCTCAAAAGGAAGGAACTTCGGTAACACATCCTCGTCTTCACCGGCTCCACTCTTGGTTATCTCGTCCCTTTACTTTCGCAAGTTTACTCGTGTTATATCTGTTATTTGCTTGCGTGCTTGTTGTCATTGCATCATATAGGTTGCTCACTTAGTTGCATATCTAGACAACCTATTTTGATGCAAAGTTTAATTTGGTAAAGAAAAGCTAAAAATTGTTAGTTGCCTATTCACCCCCCCCCTCTAGTCAACTATATCGATCCTTTCAACAGCGAATTCAGGCGGAAAATTATCGACTCCTGTTGGATCAGAACGCTTCAAACGACGTGTTAAGGAGAAGGCATCAGTCACGATTACCACCGGTTTATGAGGCAATGAATCTCTTTGGAACGCCAGGAGCAGGAACCAGTAATCCGGCAGCGGTGAACCGGATTGAGGTGCCGAGGACCGGGGCACCGGATCAGCCACGGATGACGGATCCCCCTCGAAGGACCCATAACCCGCTGCATATTGTACCGCACCGCCGGGTCACTTCTCCACCCCTTTGGATAATATGATCGTGGCCGCATCACGATTAGCTGCTATCCCAATGGAGGGTGAATCCCCAGCGGTGGTTGAGATGCGGCGTGCTAGGGATCTTCTTCAGACGGCTATGATGTAGCAGCAGGCTTATTCATATAGCCGAGGCAGAATTCATTCAACCCACGCCCGAGCCGGAGTTATAGCAGGCACATTGATGAACTGGCTGTGTCAAGCAGCGCGCGGAACCGAGATGCTCCTCGAGGGCCTAATCCGGCACGTGGGGGGCACATGCTCAGGATGTGGTGAACAACGGAGCACGTCGTGAAGCCGAGTTAGCTGCGCAGGACCGTCAGCTCACTCCGGCTCGGCCGATGGTTTTCGTAGAGCAAGGCCTTACTTTCAGCTCTTGGGGGTGCCCTGCCTCGTCCCGAATTTGCGCAAGGTACGGCTGCCCAAGGATTTCAAGGGCCCCCGTAAGGTGCCTAATTACACCGCTGATTTGCCTCCCGAGTCATGGATCGAGAGTTATGAGATGGCTATGGAGATGTTAGATGTGGATGAAGCGGCCTGTGCGAAATATTTCGCTATGATGTTGGATGGAACAGCTCGCACGTGGTTGAAAGGCTTACCAGTTAATTCCATCGAGACATGGGCTGAGTTGAAAGCCCGGTTTATAGAAAACTTCAAAGACACGTGCAAGCAACCTATGTCAATTGTGGACTTAGCCGCCTGCGTCCAGGGAGAAGGCGAGTCAACGACCCATTGGGTGCGCCGGGTTTCGGAGATCTTACACTCTTCGGATCGCATCAAAGCCGACTCGGCGATTATAACATTGGAGGTGAATTGTCGTTTTCAGCCTTTAAAGTTGAAGTTCGGACAGCTCAAGCGTCACTGCAATGATATAGGAATACTTATGGCTGCTCTGGTTAAGTATGCTGATTCTGATAGTACCAAGGACCCCGAGTCTGACGATGACAAGCCGGGGAAGGGAAAGAAGAGCGGCAACGCCAAGGGGCAGCAGCATAACCCGACGGGCCACAATAATAATGGTAAGCGCAAAGCAGATCATAATTCAGATTTTGTGGCTAACACCAATACACAGGGTAATGGTCAGCGTCGTAAAGGAAAGCCGCCCCCGAGAAGGGCAGAGCCCAGTCCTAATCCGGAGCGCCTGAATTACCTGTTGAACCAGCCCTGCCCGAAGCATCCTGGAATGCCGGATAAACCGACCACGCACCTCTGGAAAGATTGTTATATCATGCGAGAATTCAAAAATTCAGACCTCTTCCGGAATGATCATGGACCATCCGGCGGTTCAGGACCCGGGTCCTATGGGCCGGGTTATGGAGGAGGCAGCCCCGGTTCAGGATTCCAAGGCAATCAGGGCGGACATGGCAATCAAGGCAATCAGAGCAACCAGGGTGGTTATAGCCAACAAGGACCGCAGCAGCAACAGTCAGGGTACCAAAGTCACCCAAAGCAGTTGAATGGTGGACAGTACCACGTTTTCACCACCAGTTTATGCAAACGCGATCAGAAGCTTCATAAACGAGCGGTGAACTCGGTTGAACCGGCAGTGCCTCATTATTTACGATGGTCTGAGCAGCCTATCGTCTGGAGCCGAGAGGATCACCCGCCCCGGGTTGACAATCCAGGTCATTTGGCGTTGGTGGTGGTGCCTCAAGTTGGAGGTTATAAGTTCACTAAGGTGCTCATGGATGGAGGCAGCAGTATCAACATCTTATATTATGACACCTTCCGTCATATGGGATTGACAGATAAGAATCTTAAACCGCCGAACACTGTTTTTCATGCTGTGGTGCCCAGCAAATCAGCCTATCCGGTTGGTAAAATAGCTCTAGAGGTCGCTTTTGGAGATGAGTATGACTCAAGATCAGAGACATTGACTTTCAAAGTGGTGAAAATCCAAAGCCCGTATCATGCCCTGTTTGGGCGGCTGGCTTATGCTAAGTTCATGGCACAACCCTGTTATGTTTATCTGCAGCTCAAGATGCCGGGTCATAAAGGGACTATCACAATACATGGAAGCCGCAAGATCGCTTCGGAGTGTGAGGAAGGTGATGCGGCCTATGCTGAGTCGGTTTGTGCAGCAGAGGAGTTGAAGTTCTATAAGGACAACGTTGATCCGGCGGACATGACTTCCTTGAAGAAACCAACCACGGAGCATGATCCGACCTTGAAGTTTAAATCGGCTGATGAGACTAAGATGGTTGATTTTGTGCCCGGCGATTCATCTAAATAGTTCATCATCAGTGCAAATCTGGATCCAAAATAGGAAAGCGCGCTCATCGAGTTCGTCCATGAGAATCGGGATATCTTTGCATGGAAGCCTTCTGACATGCCAGGTGTACCGAGGGAACTCGCTGAGCACACCCTTAATATTGATCCCAAGTTTAAACCGGTCCGACAATTCCTTCGCCGGTTCAATGAAGAGAGGCGCAAGGCTATTGGTGAGGAGGTAGCCCGGGTCTTGGCGGCAGGGTTCATTGTTGAAGTTTTCCATCCGGAGTGGTTGGCTAATCCGGTGCTGGTGCTTAAGAAAAATGGCACCTGGCGTATGTGTGTAGATTACACGGATCTGAACAAAGCATGTCCGACGGATCCTTTTGCCCTCCCCCGTATCGATCAAATCATTGATGCTACGGCGGGTTGTGAGCATTTGAGTTTTCTGGATGCTTATTCAGGTTATCATCAGATCAAGATGGCAGTTAAGGACCAAGAGAAGACAGCTTTTATAACTCCCTTTGGAGCCTTCTGCTATGTGTCTATGCCCTTTGGGCTCAAGAGTGCCCAGGCAACTTATCAGCGTTGTTTTCAGAATTGTCTTCATAACCAGATTGGGCGCAACGTCCATGCTTATGTGGATGATATTGTGGTGAAGTCCAGGAAGGAAGAAACATTAATAGATGATTTAAAGGAGACCTTTGATAACCTCCAGGTTTATAAGATGATTCTCAACCCGGCCAAGTGTGTTTTTGGTGTGCCAGCAGGCAAGCTTTTTGGTTTTCTGGTATCTAACAGGGGCATTGAAGCTAATCCGGAGAAGATCAAGGCTATCACTTCACTGACTAAACCGAAGTGCATCAACGATGTTCAGCGACTTGCAGGCCGGATTGCAGCATTGAGCCGGTTTATAAGTCGTCTCGGGGAGAAGGCCATCCCTTTATATCAAATGCTGAAGAAAACGGACAACTTTGTCTGGAGTGATGCGGCTAATGAAGCGTTTGAGGCTTTAAAGCGGCAGCTTGCCGAACCACCTGTTCTTGCTACTCCCATGGACAAGGAACCATTGCTGTTATATGTGGCTGCTAATGCTCGAGCTGTCAGCGTGGCTATTGTGGTGGAGCGCAAGGAGGCAGGAAAGGAGTATCCGGTTCAACGGCCGGTTTATTATATCAGTGAAGTGCTCACTGAGTCAAAACAGAGATATCCACATTGGCAGAAGCTTGTATATGGGGTTTTTATGGCGAGCCGGAAGCTGAAGCAATACTTTCAGGGCCATCCCATTACTGTGGTCAGTTCTGCTCCTTTGGGAGATATCATCCAGAACAAAGAAGCGACCAGCCGGGTCGCTAAGTGGGCTATTGAGCTTGGGCCTCACGGAGTAAAATATATGCCTCGCACGGCCGTCAAGTCTCAAGCACTCGTGAACTTCATCAATGACTGGACAGAGTTGCAGGTGCCGGAGGATAGACCGGATAACACATACTGGACAATTCATTTCGACGGATCCAGGCAATTGGAGGGCTCGGGGGCTGGAGTGGTTCTTACTTCCCTTCGAGGTGACAAATTTTGTTATGTTCTCCGCTTGATGTTTCCTTGTACTAATAATGCAGCTGAGTACGAGGCCCTGCTCCATGGTCTTCGGATGGCTAAGGAGATGCATCTGAGCCGGGTTAAATGTTTTGGTGACTCGGACCTAGTGGCTCAACAAGTTTCTGGTACTTGGGATTCCAAGGACCCCCTCATGGCAGCGTATCGTCGAGAGGTGGATATTGTTGCAGGTCATTTCAAGGGTTATCAGGTTGATCATGTAGACCGGCGAAAGAATGAAGCGGCGGACGCCTTAAGCCGGTTGGGCTCCCAGCATAAACCGGTGCCGCCCAATGTTTTCCTTGATGTTTTGCATAACCCGTCGGTCAAGCTACCCACGGAGGAAGACTTAGCTATTCCTGATCCGGAGGCTCAGTTGGTGGCGGCGCTTCATGTCACCCCGGATTGGACAATCCCATATTTGGCGTATATGAACCGGGGTGAATTGCGAGAGGATGAAGTTCTGGCCAGTTTAAGCTGCTCAGCTCTTCTGTGGCCAGTTTAAGGGCGTTCTCCGCATCTTCTGCCCGCTTTAACAAGGTGGTCTTTTCAGGTGCCCAATCTGCCAGTTCACCTTTGAAGAATTCCTTCAGCTGCTCCATGGTTGTTAAAGCGGTGGTCAGCTCTCTCTTAACTTTGCAAGTTTCGTCTAGCTGAGACTTGATGTTTCCTTGGAGATCAGTAATTTGGGATTCTTTTTTGGACAACTCGGCCTGCAAGCATACAGATAATAAGTTAGCATTACAACATCTAAAGTCTCAAGCACATAACAAGTTATCTCCTTGACACTTGGGGGCTAATGTGGATTGCTTCTTATCAGCTATTCATTTAAAGTCTCAAGGACACAACAAGTTATCTCCTTGACACTTGGGGGCTAATGCGGATTGCTTCTTATCAGCTATTCATTTAAAGTCTCAAGAACATAACAAGTTATCTACTTGATACTTGGGGGCTAATGTGTATTCATTCAGATTCAGATGGATGGTCATCATTATAAGTGGTGAGATTAATAGGATGTACCGGTTCATTCTAAAAGATATAAGCCGGTTCATGGGGGCTACACCAGCAAAATGCAAATATCGATTCAAGACCCAGTTCAAACCAATGTTATGAACCGGCCCTTGGGGGCTACTAGAGTTGATATATTGGACCAGTTTTAACAAAAGGACTATTGGAATATTTATGCAAAGGGAAAGTGACATTTACCTCATACCGCTCCTTCATCAGGCCTACTAAACTGGCTTCAAAGTCGCGGTTTGTATACAGGCGGTTTAAATAACCAGAATGTACCTCTTGAGCGCTGAGGTTGGAATAGTTGGATAGCTCGGATTTCCATTTCCCTTTATCCATAGAAGAAATTTCTTTGGCGCTATGCTTTGATAGAGCGACAGGACGACCAGGGGAGCTGAAACCAAGGCCAGTTACGACAACATCGTCGTCTGTAGGTTTGGTAGGACTTGGCGGTTTATCAGATTCTTTAGCCGGGCTCGGCGGATCAACAGTTGGACTAAGTGGATCGGCTGACTGGCTTGGCGGATTATTTTCTACCAGTTCAACAAGTGTATCAGTTGCTTGAGGTTCCGGTTTATCAGTAACAGTGTCAGCCTCCGGGTCAATAGCCTCTGGGGTTTTCTCCAGCTCGGTAGCTGGTTCATGGTCGGTTGGCTTGTTCAATTTAGCCTTCTTGCTTGGTCTGGCTTTAGCACTGAAAAAGAGAGCAGACACGAAGATCAATATGATAAAATAATACAAGGCCAAAGAGTTAAGAGTATGTTATGCTTACCCAGGGACGGTTTTCAGAGGAGGAAGTTGTGTCGCTGACGACTCGCCGGACGATGAATGGGAAGTTCCCTGGTAATTTGGGTCAGATGGAGTAAGAGGATATCGGATGTAACCCGCCTTAGGGTAAAGGGTGTCAGGAGTATAAGAAACCTCTTGGCGGCGTTTGCGAACCGGCGAATTTGGTAAACCGGAGGAGGACACCACTTGGCCGCTATGTCGAGTTGTGCGGCGAGCTTCATGCTACTGTGTCTTTAAAAGAAAGTGCGGGTCCATATAAGAAAGAGGGCATGAAAATTTTACTTTCCGAATGGCTCGACGGATTCTTGGTACTGGCACAGGATCAGAATAAGAAGAAAGAATAGTTACCTCATCAGCATGGCTGGCTTCCGCTTCATCCTGAGAATGATCATTGTCAAAAGGTGTATAAAAAGTGAACTGAGAGAGTCAAGTTCTACCTCTGAATCCGGATCATCTTCAATAATAGGCTCGGATGGTTCAACGTTCCTTCTTTTTGCTAGCTTTTTTGAAGCCTTGATCTTAATCCGAGGATTCTTTATCGGTTTATCTTGTGATTTTCTCTTCCAGAATGGATCATCGGCCTGTATAGACAATAATAACTCATCAAAGGAAAATTTTAACAAAGGATGGTTAAAGGCAAAAATACGGAAGATTATACCTTTGGCGGTTTATTGGCAGCATAGAAAGGACTGAGCCCGGTTTTGCTGCATGCGTCTATTGGTTCATTAAGCATGTTTTTAACAGCTTCAGTGACTTCATCATCAGTCAGCTGGATGTCAATATGGCGTTGCGGGTCTTTCAGATCCCCTGTGTATTCACACATTAAACCGGGCCGCTGGCTTAAAGGTAAAATGCTCCATGAAACCCAGCATCGGACAAAATCCACGCCTGTCAGCCCATTTGCAATAAATGCTCTGAGCTTGGCTAATTGAGGGGCATATTTTGCTCACTCTTGGGCCGTCAATCGCTGAGGAAAGGGATGAGTTTGGGTAAGCCGGTGTGGACGGTAACCCGGCAAAGGATTTTTATTGACTGGAGCTGTGTTGCGGCAGTAGAACCAAGTCTGATTCCAGTCCTTAGGATGACTATGAAGCTTGGCATGAGGGAAATCAACATCTCTCCTCTTCTGAATTGAAACCCCGCCTAGTTCAGTATTGGGGCCATCCGTAAACTCTGTACGGCGGTTTAGATAAAAGAAATCCCGGAATAGATCAACAGTAGGCTCCTCTTGCAGGTATACCTCACAGAATACTTGCCAGTCACAAATATTGGATATGGAGTTTGGACCGATGTCTTGGGGATGGATTTGAAAGGCGGCAAGCACGTCACGGAAGAATTTTGATCTGGGAGGAGTGAAGCCTCGGCTTAGGTGATCAACAAATACAATAACTTCTCCATCTTGGGGTTCAGGAGGAGATTCTAGGCCGGGGACTCACCAATGGATAGTGTTCTTACTTGCTAAAGCGCCTGTTGAAACATAACCAGCCAGCTGCGTTTCCGTAACCCGGGAAGGAACCCAATTACAGGAAAAGAATTGTTTGGCCATTTTTGGTGACAAGCTGGAAAAAAGCACAATATCCGGTTTAAAGTTCATTGTTATAATTTATAAACCGGTGCAATGATGGAAGTACAATATCCGGTTTAAAACAGGTTGGCGGTTTAATAGAGGGCTAATGGTATATGATGAGATATCACAGGTTCAAGGATAAACCGTCCATGATGGTAAAGAGGCTATACATTTGCAAAAATTTCTAAGTATGGTGCAAACAAATTTCACAGATTGGTGATATAAATCTAGATCTGCCACAGTTCTAAAAAGAGGAAATAAATCTAACCTAAAGCCGTGACAGTGGAAGAACACATATGCTTGGATGGGATCTTATGCAGGAAAGGGTGCTGATTGAGGATTAAAAGGGGCGCTAAACTACTGAAGCTCGCCTTTGCTATCATATTCAGATCAAAACTATGCGATCTAGGAAAGGAAAGATGAACGGTGAAGAACACCGACGAACAGTGGAAACCCTAATGCAGATCTGACGTTCGAGGAGAGGAATACTTACTGGTTCTGCTGAACAGCGGAGGTGCGTCGCAGTTCTCTGGTCAAAACAGGTTGATGCAGCGGCCTGGGTTGGTGTGGACACGAAGGTCGACGGCGGCGGCGGAGTTCAGGCGCTGAGGCGTCACGAGGAAGAAGAAGACTTGAAGAGGAAAAGGGAGAGATGGAAAGGGCCCTCAGCCGTATTTATAAGGACGAAAGGATAAGGGTCAAGCGCGAGAATTGAGCAGCTTAACAAATGGATATGTGACAGATTTGTCACCTCCATTATCGGACGCTCATTAATGAAGGTGAGGAATATACCATTTAAAATAACAGGTGACGTCATGGCGGTTTATTATGATTCTGGATGATGACGTCATGGCGGTTTACAAGATTTATGCGAAGATATGGAAGAAGAAATTTTCTCAAGGTTTTGGAGATTGACATGAACCAGTTCAAATCAATCTGGGGCCTAATATTGGGGATATTACTACTAGGTGTAAACCGGCCGAGATAGCCGAGTTATCCCCATAATGGATTGTTTATGCTTAAAGCCCATGAAGACAATGATAAAGCGGATTATTACAGAGACTTGAAGGCCCAAGGCTCAAAGGTAGATTAAGGCATGTAGTTATAAACCGCCATGTAATTCATGACTTGTATTATAAGGTATGACGAAGTAGAGACCGGGCCGGTATGCGTATAAACCGGCGTCGGGACTCTGTAAGCCGGCGGGCGTCGACCTGTGTATATAAAGGCACGACCCGGCGGCGGTTCAAGGGAGACAGATAACAACTCGAGACTCAAGTGAAGCATATTTGCTCCCTGATCATCGAGACCCCAGCAATTCCATCACAACTAGACGTAGGATTTTACCTTCATCGTAAGGGGCCAAACTAGTATAAAACTCTCGTGTCCCTTGTCCGGTTTAACCCCTTTAAGCTAACCCATTGCGATGGCTCCACAACTAAGTCCTTTCACTAGGACATCTGCCGTGACAATTCCACGACACCCTTGGTACCGATGTTGTTGCCGACTTAACTGACAGGCTATCCTCTGACATGCCTTGCTTACATGATCGTGCAAGACGTCACCACTCTTCCTACTTTTAACCCACATGGTGGGCCCATAATCCACAGGTCCCAGGATCGAAACCTGACTCTCATGTACACCCCGGTTGCCAAAGATATTCCTCGCGCCTGACTTCGTAGGTAATTCGCGAGCCACCTTCCTAGTGATCTATTCTGGTATCAGACGCAATACTTATTCTTGTTGCCCTGAAAACCCTTTCACCTTCTGATTAGGCATCGAGCGATTGCCTACCCACTCGAAACTTCCCATGACACCTCCTTACTTTGCTCTCGATATTTTCTTAAGTTTCAATTCGAGAGTTACTTTTCGCTACCTTCCCCGATGTTGTCAACCAGATAGTCAACCTTGCAAAGGTCGTTCTCCCTGAATATCCACCCTTTATTTTTTCGTAAGGACGATGGAGTTCCCGAAGAAGGGATGCCGACTTCATCATGATGACCTGAAGCAGAGAAATGAATACATCAACATAATGGATCGACCTCTTCGAGAAGAGCAACCAAGACCGAGACGATTCGTTAGAAATTCGTAACTAGAACTTCCCCCCTTACCGAACCTCTTAAATCTCGGGACGAGATTTCTTGTAGTGGAGGAGAATTGTGACGCCCGGATACTTAAGCTATAGTGAACCTCTGCTAATGATGCCACGTGACCTCGATTTCTGTTGCTAATCTTGAGTTAGTTTGAAACCGATTTGAATTCAAATTAAAAAATCAGGCAAACAACAAAAGTTTTCAAACAATGAAACTAAAATGTTCTGGTCATGCCAGATAATGCAAAGGTGATTATGGTGGTGAAACCAAACTTTTATGGAATGCTTAACTGCACTAAAATGATTTAAGTAGTAGCAAACCTAATTATAAATGCCTTTACTAATTAATAAAATATCAAACTAAATTATTTGGGGACTAGACTATTTTGTGACAGTGGACTAAATTGAAATACTAAATTAGATGCCAAGTATATATTTTACAAAAACTAAAACAATAGGAAACAAAGAGAAAACGGAAAAGAAAATAAATAAAAAGGAAAAGATAAAATGAAAAACAAAAGACCTAATCTACTAGGCACTTGGCCCATCTAGCAAATTGACCAGGCCCAGCCCAACTCACCTTCCTCCTTCAACCTCCTGTTCACAAGAGGCACCATGGACGCCGCACGAGCGTCTAGGTCTCGGATCGCCACGCGCCATCCATCCGTCGCCCCCCCCCCCCCCCTGCTCGGTTAAGTCGCCCTCGCACTCCTTTGGCGAAACCTAGCGCCCTCACTTCCCCTCCTCTCGTCCCTCTCCTCCTCACTCGCGCTCCCGCCACCGCCGTCACCATGGGATGCCTTCCCGTGCGCTCCCCGTCCACCCTGCGCCCTAGGACCATGCCATCCACCCCGACGTGCTCCGCTGCTTCGCCCACGCCAAGGAACTCGAGCCGAAGCCCACTCCCTCGCCGGATCCACGTCGTCTTCAACCTTGCACCCGTCGGCGACCTCCGTCGGATTCGTCGTCACCGAGCCTTCCCCGAGCCCGCTAAGCACCCCTACAGGCTCACTGTGAGCCCCTCTCCGCTTCCCCACTTTCACCGCGGTCGCTCCCCTCCTCCAGCTGTCGATCCATCACGACCGAGTCCTGCTGTCGTTGCTCTAGGTTGCTGCTGCCGCACGAGCTCGTGCTAGACCGCCCGCCTGCCTGTGCCTCACCACGGCCACCCCGGCGCCCTAACGCCGCGCTTCGCCTCGTCCGGCTCGTCCGCTGCCGCCCCTGTCCATCCTCTTCCCCACATCGCCCGCTCGCCGCTTTGCTGCTGCTCTGACCCCGCAACAGCCTGATGCCGCTGTCGCCTCCGCCAACTGACGCAACTGCCGCTGCCCTGCTGCCCCCGGCTCGCCGGCCGCCCTCGCTCCGCCCGCGCCCCGCTGGCTCCTCGAGCTGGGCCCGTGTCGCTCGCCGTCCTGCCGTTTGCCGGTGCCGCCGCGCGCCTCGCGCCGCCAACCCGCCGTTGCCTCACCCCCCCCCCCCCGCCCCCGCACTAGCCTCCCCCTGCCTCCTACCGCTGACCACGGCCCGACCGCGCCGAGCAGGCCCCGCTCCGGCCTCGCCTTGCTACCAGGCGGGCTGCGGCTTCGCCCGCACCCGCATGCCCGCTATGGCCTATAGGCCAATGACAATTGGGCCCCAGCCCAGGAACAAAATAAAAAAATGAAGTCTGAAATAATAAATAATTAATTAGGACAATTAATTAACTTAATTAAGCTGTGTTAATTAATCTAATTAGCTAACGAAACTAATTAAAACTGTTAATTAGGATAACAGCCAATGACTAACGGACCCCCACTCGTCAGTTGACCCAGTCAATGGTCAATGTTGACCACTGACATCATGCTGATGCAGTAAACGTATTTTTGATTTAAACTAATTCTGTTAATGTAAAAAATGATTTAAAACTTTAAAAATTAATAGAAAATAAACCGTAGCTCAGATGAAACTGTTTTCTACATGAAAGTTGCTCAGAACGACGAGACGAATCCGGATACGTAGCCCGTTCATCCGCCACGCATCCCTAGCATAGCGAAAACACAACTTTCCCCCTCTTGACCGTCTGTCCAAAAACGCGAAACACCGAGAATACTTTCCCGGATGTTTTCCCCCTTCGTCGGTATCACCTAATACCACGTTAGGGCATACCTAACACCGCGTATTACCTTGTTATGTTTTTTGATGCTTTGTTTGCTCCGTATTTACTGTTTCTTCCCCCTCTTCTCTCCGGTAGACTACGAGACCGATGTCGCTGCTGCCCCGATCGACTACAGTGTTGACCACCCCTCCTTGGCTGAGCTTCCAGGCAAGCCCCCCCCCCTTGATCACCAGATATCGCCTATTCCTTCTCTATACTGCTTGCATTAGAGTAGCGTAGTATGTTACTGCTTTCGGTTAATCCTATTCTGCTGCATAGCCTGTCATTGTTGCTACAGTTCTTACCTTTACCTGCTATCCTAATGCTTAGTATAGGATGCTAGTGTTCCATCAGTGGCCCTACACTCTTGTCCGTCTGCCATGCTATACTACTGGGCCGTGATCACTTCGGGAGGTGATCACGGGCATATGCTGTATACTCTATACTGTTACATTACTTATGATACTGTTCGGAGATGGGGGCTGAAGGGGCAGGTGGCTCCATCCCGGTAGAGGTGGGCCTGGGTTCCCGACGGCCCCCGACTGTTACTTTGTGGCGGAGCGACAGGGCAGGTTGAGACCACCTAGGAGCACTAGTAGAAAAAGGGTCTTTAATCCCGGTTGGTAAGGGCCTTTTGTCCCGGTTTTTGAACCGGGACTAAAGGGTCGTTACTAATGCCCTAGCCCTTTAGTCCCAGTTCTTACACGAACCGGGACAGATGGGCCTCCACGTGGCCGGTGCGGCGAGCCCAGGCAGGAGGGCATTTGGTCCCGGTTGGTGGCACTAACCGGGACCAATAGGCATCCATGCGTCAGCATTTCAGGGGCTGGGGTTTTTGTTTTTTTTAAAGGGGGTTTGGGGGGTTAATTTAGGTGTTTCATATATTGTGTTAGCTAGCTAATTAATAGAGAGAAGTGTCCTCTCTTATCTCCGTGCTTAGTCGATGCTACGTACTATATACGTATAGAGGACTAGACACGCTAGCTAGTAAGAAAATGAAGGAAACAGAAGATCGTCATGAACATATGCATACAGAGAGAAGTGATATCGACCTCCTCTCCTTATCCGAGAGATTGGTCGAACAACAAGTTCTCGTATATCTATCCGACACTACTGGCTACATATATACAATAATTATCTCTTACAATATAATCTCCTAATTATATACGAAGTCAAGGTCCACATGGTATTCTCCGTCTTCAGCGATCACGTGGTCAAGGAAGAATGCCGCCAATTCCTCTTGAATTGCTCGCATACGATCTGGTGCTAGGAGTTCATCCCGCATCCGAAAGATCTAACTTGAAGAAGGGGGTCAATACATATATATATATGAATAAATGAAACTCAACACAAATGATGGTAATAAAATAAAATTGTGAATATTATTGCTTACGCACTTCATATTGTTCGTCAGAGTAGCCCCGCTCACAGGTCGTGTGGCGGATGGACTCGCAAACGTAGTATCCACAGAAATCATTCCCTTGTTCCTGCCACAACCACTTTACAAGAAATAGAGGTCAATCAAACTGATAAGCAAGCATGCTAAATGGTATTGATGAAACTAGCGCTTGAATCACTAGGAGATGCGCGGAACATGCTACTATAGTACTTACTTTCGGGTGTCTAAATTGCAGCTTCTTCGGCAGTCCCGGAGCTTTTTTGGTGAATTTTCTCCAAACCCTGCCAGACAAAGAAAACAATTACTTGATATCAGGAAATGAACAAAGTTGCTGATATGGTGGATAATGATCGATTTAACTTACTTCTCGAGCATTTGAGTCATGTCCGCATAGTCCTGGGGATCTTTTCGTCTCGAGTCTAAGACGGTTACTACTCCCTGCTCAAGCTTAATCTCTAGGAGAATATAGTGGAAGCTGCGCACGCATGCATAAGTCATCAATTACATTACTATAACCTGGACTAATAAGGGAAACCGAATATGCACAAGACAGTAACACTCACTTGAAGTTGTAAGGAAAGAGTATTATATCTTTGTTTTCATTTATTACCAACGATCGTAGCAAGTTGGCCTCGGTATTTTCGGCATGATATTTAACCTCAGTTGCATCTATGAGATTTGTGTTAATGAATCCAATATCACCGATTTGTCTTTTCTTCAATTCGGCGATCTTCAATCTGCATAATATAGTGAGGATAATTATAAATACATGCAATGAAAGAGCTGACCTATATAGAGAGACTTAATGACAGAAGTAGTACTACTTACAGACAGTAGCAAGTGACCGTTGATTTATCGAGGGCCTTTTGATTGAAAAACTGGAAGAACTCCTCAAATGGAACATTCAACAGTTCAATTCCAACGAGGTCATGCTCCTCTTTAACTCTCAGCATCAAAGTATCCCTCCCCCAGACTCTCTGCAGGTTTTCATGTACCAATCATGTAATCTTCGCATCATCGTTGTTAGAGATCTTTCATCTTTGACGAGAGGCTTCCCGTAATGGTATTTGTGTTCGTCCACCTCCAAGAAATCATAATGTACATCGTCGGGCAGGTAATCTCCAAGATTGCTATAACCGGCCACCATCCTCGGATCATTAGCGACGATGTCTTTAGACACCTTGAGCGGGGGGCACGATTGGTTCGCTTGTTCGCCGAGCTGGGCAATTTTTTTCCCAGCTCGTCGTTCTTTTAACCTTTGATCACTGACAGTACTTCCCGACCGCTCCGCTTCGGCAAATGTCTTTCCAATAATGCGCTCATAGTTGCCTTTCGGCGGAGACTTTGGTGGTTTTGTCAGGGCAGCCAGAGTGCGCTTCGCTTTCACCGGATCTACCTTCTCCTCCGGAGGTGGATGTTTCTTTGCTTTCACCCCTTCAAAGAAGTTCTTCACTTCGGCTCGCACGATCTTCGTGGTTTCCTCCTCGGTCCTCTCGTATGGTAACTTCTCTGGAGTCTTCAGAGAAGGACCGAATCTGTATTGCCTCCCGCCTCTGGCTGTACTGCTAGATGCCGGCAGAGCAGACGGAGCGGCTGCGGCTGTCTTCTTTCCTTGCTTACGAGGCGGAGGAGAAGGACTACGATGCGCCGGAGCAGCCGGAGCGGCGGCGGGTCTCTTCCGCCCTTGCTGACGAGGCGGAGAAGGAGGAGGCTGGCTGCTCCGGCGCGCCGGCGCAGGCGGAGAAGGAGGCGGAGTGCCGCCACGCGCCGGAGAAGGAGGCTGAGTGCCCTGATCACTCGCCGGAGGAGGAGGCGGAGGAGGAGGCGGAGTGCCGCCACGCGCCGGAGAAGGAGGCTGAGTGCCCTGATCACTCGCCGGAGGAGGAGGCGGAGTGCCCTTACTCGCCGGAGGCGTCCAGTTCGGAAGGTTGATGAGCTCCTTCCGCCATAGGCATGGAGTCTTCAGAGCAGAACCCAGCCGAGTCTCCCCTTCACCGGTAGGGTGATCAAGCTGGAGGTCCTCAAATCCCTCCGTTATTTCGTCCACCGTCACCCTAGCATATCCTTCTGGAATCAGACGACAGTGAAAAGTTGCGCCGGGTTCAGGAGGTCGAACAGAGCCGACAGCCGCCTTGACTTTGAAGTTCTCCCATCGCGTCATAAGGTGGCAATGTTGAGACTCCATGATAGCATCCACGGGGTAGCTAGCAGGAGCCGTCAAGACATGCTCCGGCTGAAGCAGCTCGGTGGAAGCCACGCTGCTTCTCCGCTGAGATGGCGGCGTAGCTTCGGGGGTAGTTTCGGCAGGTCGACTGCTGCGAGCTACGTCTCGTTCCTCTAGCCCTTGAACCCTTTCGTGCAGCTTCTGAATTTGGGTCTGCTCCACTTTTTTCCTCCTCTCCTGGCTTTTGTAACTGCCTGCGTCCGGAAAACCAGCCTTCCACGGAACGGAGCCTGGCGTGCCTCGTGTCCGTCCAGGGTGCTCAGGATTCCCGAGGGCCATTGTGCGCTGCATCGATATAGTGCTGAAGCCTCTTGACTGGTATTCTCATTTGCTCGTCCGTCCAAACGCACTTCCCTGATACAGGGTCCAAGGTTCCGCCAGCCCCGAAGAACCAAGTCCGGCAACAGTCTGGCCAGTTCATTGTCTCTGGTTCGATCCCTTTGTCAAGCAGATCATTCTCAGCCTTGGCCCACTTAGGCCGGGCTTTGAGGTAGCCACCTGACCCCGTGCGATGGTGAAGCTTCTTCTTCACAGCATTTTTCTTGTTTGTCGCTGACAACTTCTTACTCTTTTCCGATGTCTTGTGGGCCACAAATGCGGGCCAGTGATCTCTGATCTTCTCATATTTGCCGATGAATTTTGGTGTCTCTTCTTTGTCGACAAACGTTTTCAGCTCATTCTTCCACCTCCTGAATAGGTCTGCCATCTTCTTAAGAGCATGAGACTTGATTAATTGCTCTTTAACTGGCTTCTCCGGATCCTCCTCTGGCGGTAGGGTGAAATTTGCCTTCAGCTCAGTCCAAAGATCATCTTTCTGCATATCATTGACATAAGACACCTCAGGGTCTTCCTTCTTAGGCTTATACCATTGGTGGATGCTGATCGGGATCTTGTCCCTAACAAGAACCCCGCACTGAGCAGCAAATGCTTCCTTTGTCCGGATGGGTTCAATCGGTTGGCCGTCGCGCGCGATTGCTGTGATCTCAAACCTTTCATCCGAGCGCAACTTTCTCTTCGGGCCTCGTCTCTTTACCGAAGTTGTGCTCGATCCGGAGGGCTAGAAAAAAGAAGAAAGACGAGAGTTAATTAATATGTGTACATACCAAAACAATGAATGCATCAATTAGCTAGTCAGCACAGGCTTAACTAATATATTTACCTGGCCGGACTCTGTTCGGTCACCGGAGCCGTCACCACGGGCTCCTTCTTGCACCAGCATTGGGTCACCGGAGCCATCATAATCATGTCTTTCCTCCTCCACTCTTCGATCACCGTAGCCTGCTTCTTCACCCTGTTCTTCCAGACCATCATTGTCGTTAAGATACGACAAGACATCACCTCCGGCTAAGATTATGTCCCCCAACACCTCTTCTGCTTCCTCGTCTCGTCCGTGCTCCATTGTTTCTGCAAATATTACAACATGGCAATTATTACACAAACATGACAGCAGGTGGATATATTAGTGCAAACGTAGACCTAGCTTATTCCGGGTTTGGGGTGGCCTCGGCAACGCTTCAAGGGTAGGGGCGCGGCGGGAGGGGGTAGGAGACCGACATCGTTTTTTTCTAGGGTTTGGGTGTCCTCGAGAGTTTTGGTCGAGCGAGAGGGCCGGGGGGTGCTCCCGTGGTATAAGTTATCACGGTCGAAGTTATCCGGGAGGGGGTTATATCGACAACGACGACATACATACATGGGAAAATAATGTTATCGGGGAGGGGGTAGGTCGAACCCCCCCCCCTCGTGTTGAAGTTATCGGGACACGGGGTATATCGACAACGACATATCCGATAAAAAATAAGAAGACGAAGAAGAAATAAAAAGAGGAGAAGAAGATATTAATAGAGGAGAAGATTGAAGAAAAAAGAAAAAAAAGAGGAGAAGAAGAAAGGAATAGAGGAGAAGAAGAGAAAATAGAATATTCTATTTTCTCTTCTTCTCCTCTATTCCTTTCTTCTTCTCCTCTTCTTTTTCTTCTTTTTCTTCTTCTTATTTATTTCTCCTCTTCTTCCTCTCCTCTTCTTCTCCTTTCTTCCTCTTCTTATTTTCCTTTTTCCTCTCATTCTTTTTCTTCTTCTTCCTTTCCTAGCTAGATATATAAAACTTTTCTAAAAATGTAACTTTTGCATATATACATGGAAAAAAATGTTATCGGGGAGGGGGTATATCGACCCCCCCCCTCGACCCTCTTTTCCTTCTTCTTCCTTCTTCCTTCTTCCTCTTTTCTTCTCCAACACAAAACACATCTCATCTCATCTCATTTCATCCAAAAATAATTCTTTGCATATGAACATACATACCTTTACTATTTTTCTTAAATGTTACATATGAACATTTTCTTAAATGAGCATATACAGAGCATTATACAGTGAACATACATACATACATACATACATACATCGTAACAAAAAAATGAAAAATAGGCCGGTGGTCGGCGACGGCGACGATGGTTGGCGGTGGCGCGCGCTTACGGATGGCGTGCGGGGACGACAATGAGAAGGAAAGGGGAGGAGGCAGGGGCTCACAGCGCGGGGACGGGCCGAGGTCGCCGGCCGGAATCGATGCGGCGGCGGACGAACGGCCTCGGGGATGAACGGGTCGCGGGAGCCGGCAAGGTGCTTCCCCGCAACGACGGCGACGACGGGCGCGGGCGACGGCGACGACGGGCGCGGGCGACGACGATGGCGTCGGCGGGGGCGGCGGGCGGCGTCGGGGCAGCCTGGCGGCGACGGGGCAGGGGCGACGACGGGGGCGCGCGGACGGCGTCGGGGCGGTGCGCGGACGGCGTCGGGGGCGCGCGGACGGCGTCTGGGCGGCGGGCGGCGTCGGGGCAGCGGACGGCGTCGATCTGGGCAGCCTGGCGGCGTCGATGAGCTCGGCGTCGTCGGGGCAACTGGCGATGAGTTCGTCAAATTTTCCTAAGTGCTACTTATATACCCAGGCCTTTGGTCCCGGTTCATAGCAGCAACCGGGACCAAAGACACCCTTTAGTCCCGGTTGGTGCCACCAACCGGGACCAAAGGCCTCTTTTCAGCAGCCCAAAGGGCGGGAAACGGCGGCCTTTGGTCCCGGTTGGTGGCACCAACCGGGACTAAAGGGGGGGCATTGGTCCCGGTTGGTGCCACCAACCGGGACCAAAGGCCCCCTTTAGTCCCGGTTGGTGCCACCAACCAGGACGGAAAGCCTTGCAAAGCGGCGTGGTGGTGGGAGTTTATTCCCACCTCGCTAGCTGAGAGAGAGCCGCACCTATTTATAAGGTGCGGTGCGCCTGAGCTGTCGAGCTCCTCTCTAAAGCAGGCTTACGGGCCTAACCTCTCTCTACATGCCTGTGGGCCTACTGGGCCTTCTGCGGGCCTGAATCCTGGCCCATGGATGGGTTTCTAGTCGTATTCAGGCCGTGGTGGCCCGGTAGGTGGCATAATTTTTATTTTTTGCCTGTTTTTTGTTTTCTTTTTTGCTTTATTTATTTTGTTTTGTTTCTACTTACAACAAAAAACTTATTTATTTTATTTTATTTTGTTTCTAATTACTTATTTATTTTACTTTATGATAATTCTTTTTGCTATTAAAGTTTCTAACAAAAAAAGTTCTTTATGAAAATTCTTTTTGCTTTCAATGATTTTGAACAGAAAATACTTCGATAATTTTAGTTGCATCAATTTTATATAATTTTAGTTTCAGTAATACTAGAGGTTGCGTATAATGTTTTGAACAGAAAATACTTTGATAATTTTAGTTTCATAAATTTTATTTATGTTATTAAAGTTTATTTTATTTTGTTTCTACTTATATATTTTATTAAAGTTCATATTATTTTGTTTCTAATTACTTATTTATTTTATTTGTTATTTTTCATGCACCATTTTTCATGCATTTACTGATTATTTTGAGCTATAAGACCCTAAAATTGAAAAGCATTTCAAATGAACTCTAAAAAGGTTGAAAGTTGGCATGGTATCATCATATCATCCACATAGCATGTGCAAGAAAGTTGAGAGGGTTACGGTAAAAACTGGATGCACTTCGTGTACAAAACGGACAATCTCTTTCGAAGTATCAGGATTTCATACGGAAACTCGTCTGTTACAAAGGGATTTCATTTTTTAAACTTATTTGAACTCCTGACTTTTTGTGTGTTCAAAATGCACCATTCAAAGCCACATCATCAATTTTCAACCCTTTCTGACTTCATTTGTTATTTTTCATGCATTTATTGATTATTTTGAGCTATAAGACCCTGAAATTGAAAAGCATTTCAAATGAACTCTGAAAAGGTTGAAAGTTGGCATGGTATCATCATTTCATCCACATAGCATGTGCAAGAAAGTTGAGAGGGTTACGGCAAAAACTGGATGCACTTCGTGTACAAAACGGACAATGGTATCATACTCGTCTGTTACAAAGTTGGCATGGTATCATCATAATAGTTGCGGGAGAAAGTCTTCACTTTTTCTTCGCTTGTGTCATTTGCTTATTGCGCCGTAACCATGGATAATCTTCATCGTTTATCAGGATGCTTGGGTCAGCCTTGACTTTGAAGGGAGGAATTTCATGAAACTTTTCATAATCTTCAGACATGTCTGTCTTGCCCTCCACTCCCACAATGTCCCTTTTTCCTGAAAGAACTATGTGGCGCTTTGGCTCATCGTATGATGTATTCGCTTCCTTATCTTTTCTTTTTCTCGGTCTGGTAGACATGTCCTTCACATAGATAACCTGTGCCACATCATTGGCTAGGACGAACGGTTCGTCAGTGTACCCAAGATTGTTCAGATCCACTGTTGTCATTCCGTACTGTGGGTCTACCTGTACCCCGCCTCCTGACAGATTGACCCATTTGCACTTAAACAAAGGGACCTTAAAATCATGTCCGTAGTCAAGTTCCCATATGTCCATTATGTAACCATAATATGTGTCCTTTCCCCTCTCGGTTGCTGCATCAAAGCGGACACCGCTGTTTTGGTTGGTGCTCTTTTGATCTTGGGCGATCGTGTAAAATGTATTCCCATTTATCTCGTATCCTTTGTAAGTCAATACAGTCGAAGATGGTCCCCTGGACAACGAGTACAACTCATCACAAACAGTGGTGTCACCTCTGAGACGTGTTTCCAACCAACTGCTGAAAGTCCTGATGTGTTCACATGTAATCCAGTCGTCACACTGCTCCGGGTGTTTGGAGCGCAGACTGTTCTTGTGTTCATCGACATACGGGGTCACCAAGGTAGAGTTCTGTAGAACTGTGTAGTGTGCTTGAGACCAAGAATGCCCGTCCCTGCATATTATTGAGTCCGCTCCTAGCGTGCCTTTTCCAGTCAGTCTCCCCTCATACCGCGATTTAGGGAGACCTATCTTCTTAAGGCCAGGAATGAAGTCAACACAAAACCCAATGACATCCTTCTTTGATGGCCCATGGAGATGCTTCCTTCTGGCCTAGCGCGGTTACGGACATATTTCTTTAGGACTCCCATGAACCTCTCAAAGGGGAACATATTGTGTAGAAATACGGGCCCCAGAATGACAATCTCGTCGACTAGATGAACTAGGACGTGCGTCATGATATTGAAGAAGGATGGTGGGAACACCAGCTCGAAACTGACAAGACATTGCGCCACATCACTCCTTAGCCTTGGTATGATTTCTGGATCGATCACCTTCTGAGAGATTGCATTGAGGAATGCACATAGCTTCACAATGGCTAATCGGACGTTTTCCGGTAGAAGCCCCCTCAATGCAACCGGAAGCAGTTGCGTCATAATCACGTGGCAGTCATGAGACTTTAGGTTCTGGAACTTTTTCTCTGGCATATTTATTATTCCCTTTATATTCGACGAGAAGCCAGTCGGGACCTTCATACTGAGCAGGCATTCAAAGAAGATTTCTTTCTCTTCTTTCGTAAGAGCGTAGCTGGCAGGACCTTCATACTGCTTCGGAGGCATGCCGTCTTTTTCGTGCAAACGTTGCAGGTCCTCCCGTGCCTCAGGTGTATCTTTTGTCTTCCCATACACGCCCAAGAAGCCTAGCAGGTTCACGCAAAGGTTCTTCGTCACGTGCATCACGTCGATTGAAGAGCGGACCTCTAGGTCTTTCCAGTAGGGTAGGTCCCAAAATATAGATTTCTTCTTCCACATGGGTGCGTGTCCCTCAGCGTCATTCGGAACAGCTAGTCCGCCGGGACCCTTTCCAAAGATTACGTGTAAATCATTGACCATAGCAAGTACGTGATCACCGGTACGCATGGCGGGCTTCTTCCGGTGATCTGCCTCGCCTTTGAAATGCTTGCCTTTCTTTCGACATTGATGGTTGGTCGGAAGAAATCGACGATGGCCCAGGTACACATTCTTCCTGCATTTGTCCAGGTATATACTTTCAGTGTCATCTAAACAGTGCGTGCATGCGTGGTATCCCTTGTTTGTCTGTCCTGAAAGGTTACTGAGAGCGGGCCAATCGTTGATGGTTACAAACAGCAACGCGTGCAGGTTAAATTCCTCCTGTTTGTGCTCATCCCACGTACGTACACCGTTTCCATTCCACAGCTGTAAAAGTTCTTCAACTAATGGCCTTAGGTACACATCAATGTCGTTGCCGGGTTGCTTAGGGCCTTGGATGAGAACTGGCATCATAATGAACTTCCGCTTCATGCACATCCAAGGAGGAAGGTTATACATACATAGAGTCACGGGCCAGGTGCTGTGATTGCTGCTCTGCTCCCCGAAAGGATTAATGCCATCCGCGCTTAAACCAAACCATACGTTCCTTGGGTCAGCTGCAAACTCAGCCCAGTACTTTCTCTCGATTTTTCTCCACTGCGACCCGTCAGCGGGTGCTCTCAACTTCCCGTCTTTCTTACGGTCCTCACTGTGCCATCGCATCAACTTGGCATGCTCTTCGTTTCTGAACAGACGTTTCAACCATGGTATTATAGGAGCATACCACATCACCTTCGCAGGAACCCTCTTCCTGGGGGGCTCGCCGTCAACATCACCAGGGTCATCTCGTCTGATCTTATACCGCAATGCACCGCATACCGGGCATGCGTTCAGATCCTTGTACGCACCGCGGTAGAGGATGCAGTCATTAGGGCATGCATGTATCTTCTGCACCTCCAATCCTAGAGGGCATACGACCTTCTTTGCTGCGTATGTACTGTCGGGCAATTCGTTATCCTTTGGAAGCTTCTTCTTCAATATTTTCAATAGCTTCTCAAATCCTTTGTCAGGCACAGCATTCTCTGCCTTCCACTGCAGCAATTCCAGTACGGTACCGAGCTTTGTGTTGCCATCTTCGCAATTGGGGTACGACCCTTTTTTGTGATCCTCTAACATGCGATCGAACTTCAGCTTCTCCTTTTGACTTTCGCATTGCGTCCTTGCATCGACAATGACCCGGCGGAGATCATCATCATCGGGCACTGGTTCCTCTTGATCTTCAGCAGCTTCCCCCGTTGCAGCATCATTGGGCACATCGTCTGGTTCCTCTTGATCTTCAGCAGCTTCCCCCATTGCAGCATCACCGAATTCAGGGGGCACATAGTTGTCATCATCCTCTTCTTCTTCGCCATCTTCCATCATAACCCCTATTTCTCCGTGCCTCGTCCAAACATTATAGTGTGGCATGAAACCCTTGTAAAGCAGGTGGGTGTGAAGGATTTTCCGGTCAGAGTAAGACTTCGTATTCCCACATTTAGGGCATGGACAACACATAAAACCATTCTGCTTGTTTGCCTCAGCCACTTCGAGAAAATCATGCACGCCCTTAATGTACTCGGAGGTGTGTCTGTCACCGTACATCCATTGCCGGTTCATCTGCGTGCATTATATATAATTAAGTGTGTCAAAAACCATTACAGAACATCATGAATAGATAATTAAGTGACCAAATTAATAGAAGTTCATCATCACATTAAAACCAAAGTACACACATAGTACTCATTTAACAACATATAGCTCTCCAGAGCATCTAATTAATTAAACCATACATTGAAACTATGTAAAACATTTCAATGCGAAAACAAATGCGATCATAATCGCAACCAAGATAACAATTGATCCAACGGCATAATGATACCAAGCCTCGGTATGAATGGCATATTTTCTAATCTTTCTAATTATTCAAGCGCATTGCATCCATCTTGATCTTGTGATCATCGACGACATCCGCAACATGCAACTCCAATATCATCTTCTCCTCCTCAATTTTTTTATTTTTTCCTTCAAGAAATTGTTTTCTTCTTCAACTAAATTTAACCTCTCAACAGTAGGGTCGGTTGGAATTTCCGGTTCACATACCTCCTAGATAAATAAAATCTATGTCACGTTGGTCGGCATAATTTTCATAAACAATAAATGAACCAATAGTTATAAATATAATATATACCACATCCGAATCATAGACAGGACGAGGGCCGACGGGGGCGGATACCAAAACCATCGCACTATATAATAACAAGCAATAAAATAGTAAGAAAATTAGACAAGTATCTATCTAAAGTAAGAAAAAAAATTCTTTCAGAAAGAAGATAAGAACAGGAGGCTCACCACAGTGGTGTCGGCGACGAGATCGGCGCGGGCGATCGACGGCGGTGAAGACGGGAATGGGACGTGACGGGCCACTAAACCTAGACAAATCTCGAGGAAAATGGAGCTTTGAGGTCGAGCTTCGAGAGGAGAAAGCTTAACTAGTGTGGCTTGGGCATTTCATCGAACACCTCATGTGCATAGGAGGTGAGCTAGAGCACCACAAAGCCCTCCCCTCGCCGGCCAGAGAAAAACAGAGCACTGGAGTGCTCTGCTCGCGGGCGAGGGGTATATATAGGCACCTCAGTGGTCTCGGTTCGTGGCATGAACCGGGACTAAAGGGCAGCCTGTGGTCCCGGTTCAAGCCACCAATCGGGACCAATGGTGGTGGGCCAGGAGCGAGGCCCATTGCTCCCGGTTCGTCCCATCAACCGGGACCAAAGGGGCCAGACGAACCGGGACCAATGCCCCCACGAGGCCCGGCAGGCCCCTGGCCTCACGAACCGGGACCAGTGCCCTCATTGGTCCCGGTTCTGGACTGAACCGGGACTAATGTGCTGACCCGGCCTGAACCAAAGCCCTCTTTTCTACTAGTGGAGAGAGGTGGGCCTGGCACTGGTCGGCATTCGCGGATACTTAACACGCTTAACGAGATCTTGGTATTTGATCTGAGTCTGGCCACTGGCCTATACGCACTAACCAACTACGCGGGAACAGTTATGGGCACTCGGCGTCGTGGTATCAGCCGAAGCCTTCGTGACGTCAGCGACTGAGCGGCGCGCGCCGGATTGGAACGTAAGCCTGCTCTTGTATTAAGGGGGCTAGTTCTGCTTCCGGCCACCCACGCAATGTGCAGGTGTGCAATGGGCGATGGGCCCAGACCCCTGCGCCATAGGATTTAGACCGGCGTGCTGACCTCTCTGTTGTGCCTAGGTAGGGCTGCGACGTGTTGATCTTCCGAGGTCGGGCATGACCCAGGAAAGTGTGTCCGGCCAAAGGGGATCGAGCGTGTTGGGTAATGTGGTGCACCCCTGCAGGGAAGTTTATCTATTCGAATAGCCGTGATCTTCGGTAACAGGACGACTTGGAGTTGTACCTTGACCTTATGACAACTAGAACCGGATACTTAATAAAACACACCCTTCCAAGTGCCAGATATAACCCGGTGATCGCTCTCAGACAGGGCGACGAGGGGTGGATCGCTGGGTAAGATTATGCTATGCGATGCTACTTGGTGAACTTACCATCTACTCTCTTCTACTTGCTGCAAGATGGAGGCTGCCAGAAGCGTAGTCTTCGACAGGACTAGCTATCCACCTCTTATTGTGGCATTCTGCAATTCAGTCAACCGATATTGCCCCTTTACACAGATACCCATGCATATGTAGTGTAGATCCTTGCTTGCGAGTACTTTGGATGAGTACTCACGGTTGCTTTCTCCCTCTTTCCCCCCTTTCCTTTTACCTGGTTGTCGCAACCAGATACTGGAGCCCAGGAGCCAGACGCCACCGTCGACGACGACTCCTACTACACCGGAGGTGCCTACTACTATGTGGAGGCCGCAGACGACGACCAGGAGTAGTTTAGGAGGATCCCAGGCAGGAGGCCTGCGCCTCTTTCGATCTGTATCCTAGTTTGTGCTAGCCTTCTTAAGGCAAACTTGTTTAACTTATGTCTCTACTCAGATATTGTTGTTTCCGCTGACTCGTCTATGATCGAGCACTTGTATTCGAGCCCTCGAGGCCCCTGGCTTGTATTATGATGCTTGTATGACTTATTTATGTTTTAGAGTTGTGTTGTGATATCTTCCCGTGAGTCCCTGATCTTGATCGTACACGTTTGCGTGCATGATTAGTGTATGATTGAATCGGGGGCATCACATCCTGCCTGGGCTAGCAGCACCGGCCACGTGGAGGCCCATCTGTCCCGGTTCGTGTAAGAACCGGGACTAAAGGCCTAGGGCTTTAGTAACGACCCTTTAGTCCCGGTTCAGGAACCGGAACAAATGGGCCTCACGAACCGGGACAATAGGCCCTTTTTCTACTAGTGAATGTAGAGTGTCCGCGTAGGCCAGAAGGCTCCATTTGACAACATGTTTTTTCTGACATCCGTTGTGTCACCCCAATTTTTTTCATGTATGGCCAACTTAAGGCATCATGCTAAGTTTTTTGGGGTATTGACACGTTTTGCATTTGTTGTTTTTCTTTGTGAAAAAAAGTCTGATAAATGGCCGAACATATCGCAATATGCACACGGTGTCAGAAGTCCTTCAAACCAGAAATGGATGCCACACATGGGCATGCCCACCTGCTTACAAAAGTTGGATTCAATCCTGAGATCTTTCTAAAAAATACCATGTTCAACAAAGAGTGTTCGGGTAGGCCAGAAGGATCCGTTTGGGAGCACGTTGTTTCTCGACATCCCTTTGAATGGCGCGGATTTTTCTATGACTTTGTATGACCAATTCAAGGCATCATGCCAAGTTATTTGGGTTTTAGGCAAGTTTTACATTTTCTGTAGTTTTCTCGGTTAAAAAAGGAAGATAAATTGCCGGACGTGTTGCAACCTGCATATGGTGTCGAAAGTCATTCAAACCAGGCATGAAAGCCTACCATGGGCATGCTCACCTGCTTGCAAAAGTTGGGGTCCTTTCAAGAATGTACAAAAATAGATCATGTTCAATGGTGGGTGTTCGGGTGGCCAGAAGGGCCCTTTTGAAAGCACATTTCTATTCGACGTCTGTCAAATGGCCCCTAGTTGTTTCGCGAACTTCTGTGACCAAATCAAGGCATCATGCCAACTGTTTTGGTTTTTGACAAGTTTTGCATTTTCTGAAGTTTTGTTAGTGAAAAAGAGTCGATAAATGGCCGAACATGTCGCAACGTGCAAACAGTGTCGGAAGGCGTTCAAACCTGGCATGGATGTCTCATATGTCCATAGGCTTCCGCAAAAAGTTGGGGTCATTTATGCATATTAAAAAAAACAGTTGAGAGGAGTGTGCCAAACTGGGCCAGGTGAGTGCATCCGTGAGCATGTCGTTTTTCTTAATTTGAATGCTTATGTTTTTTGTAACTTCCGTCATTATCAATCAACATGATCATTTTCTTATGTCCAAAACATTTCCTGAAATTTGTCAAGAATTTGGAAATTCAATTATGTATGAACATTTTACAAACTAGAACACTTTTTCCAAAATTGTTAACAAATTCCCAACAATTGATGGAAAATTGAACACAAATTGCTAACCACGTACTTTCTTTAAAAAATTATCAAATTTATTGAAACGCAGACATTTCTTAAAATTTTGAACAAAAAATTTGAAAACGGAAATTTTCAAAATTCTAGAACATTTTTTCAAATTTTATATAATATTTGGAACAAGAAATTTTTTAATATTCCAAACAAATATTTCACTTTTTTAATAGGTTTCAAAAAGTATAATAAAGTTCAAAAAAGAGAAAAATGAATAAACGAAAAAGAAAAAAAAAGATATGAAAGGAAAAAACGCTTAGGCCTTGACCCAACTAGCGGACATCATCGCTCCCATTGGGCGCATGTTGGGCAGGCCCGAGCATCCACGAATTGAAAAAAAATATCATCTATTTTGAAAATAATGTTCACGTATTTGAAAATTTTCATAGATTTTCAAAAAAGTGCACTAAGAAAAGCTCAAGAAAAAAAGATTCGAAAATTTGAGAAAAGGTTGTTGAATTTTTTAAAAAACTTGAAAATTTCACACATTTAAAAAGCAAAAAGGAAAAGGGAAAAGGGAAAAATAAAACAATACAAAATCTGGTTTAAAATAGAAAAAAAAAAGGTCTGAATGTTCATAAAGTTACATTTGCCACATAAGAATCGAAAAAGAAAGTAAGTGGGCACAACATGTAAAGCATCCCGATTGGTTCCTAGAACTTGAAGTAAACCTTGAAGTAAACATGAAAAAAACAAGAAACTAAGGCCTAGCTAAGCGGCCAATACAAGGGATTACTCTCTCGATATTAAATCACGTAGGTGCTTGGCGCCCGCCATTACGCAACGTGCTTGGCGTCCACTTTGGCCTTAGTTTCTAGTAGTTTGTTTCTAGAAACTTGTGAGCTCCCGACGAGGCAACTCTTTTTGTCCCATTTAGAAAAGATCGTTTAGGTCTTTTGTGCTTTGAGCACACATGAACACATCTACGGACAAAAGAAAAAAAAATTGAGAAAGGATGGATTTTATTAGTTTAAAATGAAGCATCAAGAGAATACAGACAGAATAAGCACACACCCTGTCTCTGCATAATAAGAATGCACACAGCCAACACTAACACACACAAACACGCCAACAACTAGCAAAGTATATGATATAAAAGCTATGTGTAGGTGTGAAAAGAAGAGAAAGAAAACTCCAAAGTGATTAGATCCGCGATCAACAAACTGTAACAATGATCATATCCACACCAACCATCTCATGACTCGACATGAACGGCAAGTTTTTCAACGGCAACACCTTCAGAAAGGAAGCGGTGCTCATGGGCCGCCGTCACCGAATCCAACCATTAAGGTCGGAATCTAGGTTTTCACCCTAAAAAGTCAACCCAAACATATCCGAGCAATGTCTTCAACAAGGTAATGACGCAAAAAATGTCACAACTGTCAAGTATAACCAACTCACGTCAGCCCTAAGTTTTAACCCCAGAGCTTGAGCCGGATGCACACATCACCACCAACCAGTCACACATGCTTCGTCGCCCCCGCTTTTCCATGATCCCAACAGCTGCATGTGATGTGCTGCTCAATCATTTCTCTGCGTCAAGTCTTAGTCCAAAGTTTGCATCTCACCGCCGAAATCAGCCACCGGGTCTGAAGCGATGAACCCTCTCCGAAGACCTTTCATTGACCCTGCCCGTCGTGAGCCGCAAAATGTCGTTGTAGCATGACTAATCTGAGCGCCCAGTGTTAAGTCACTGCCGCCAGCAAACGGCGGGCAGCCGCAGCCGTGCGCCGCGCCCCGGACGAGTGGCAGACCGCCGGGACTGGGCATGCCGGATCTGAGCAACTGCGGCACCCGCCGTCTCCAGAGAGGTTCCACCGTGCCGACACATAGATGGTGGCGCTAGGTTTCGGATGTAGCCGCTAGGGTCATCCGCGTGGGAGCAACGACACGTGGTGTTTCCTTTTTCCCAGGGAACCCCATGTGAAACAAGCCTCCGTGAACCTCCCACATCCAGAGTCACCGGATCCCGTGACCTAGTTGCCTCCACGCCCTGGAGCAAGCCGTTGTCAAGCCACAGGAAGAGACGAGCCGAAGTCTCACGATGACGCCCTGCAGCGGAATGGAGTCTTGCAATCGCGGGAGAGTTGTGTTGCTCGGCCGTCAGGTCGCCGCAGCATGCATGCAGCACGTGCAGGAGCCACACACAGAATCTAAACGCCAAGGAGCCGTCCACCGCCAGAGAGTAATCCTGCCGCCGCCGGCACCGCACGGGCTTTGCCCGGTGGCGCACCCCGGCGGCGGCAGGGGAGGGGGAGATGAGGTGGGGAGCCGAGGGCTGCTAGGGTGGGGAGCCCCGGTGCCGCTCAGGAACGGCACAGGAGCGAGATCTGGTTTTCACGATCCCTCGCGTTGCGAGTTGGCTCCTTAGGATGGAAAGATAGATGATATTTCTCATTATGACATTAACGTATGCATGACATTTGACAAATAAAAATACAAACAAAACAAAATGACAGTCATGGGCTTGCATCTATTATGGTGAGGTGTCGCTGATGTCACAACTTAAATGTGACATACCTGTGTCATATCTAGATGTGACATGGACAGATCCTCCTCAAATACACTACTGGTTCTGATTATTCTCCGCTAATTCACGGGGAAGAAACGAGTTCTTTTATGATTTTGATTTCTAGGACCGTGATTCTCTAGAATGGACCGTAAAGAAGTGGCCCTAAGTCACTATGCTATGCTAGGAGTAGGAGGGCAGGGCGTGGCGGCAGAGGGGGCAGGCGTTGCTGCGTCCCAGCCACTCGGCGATGCAACCCCGGTGAAAGCTGTGCTTCTGCGAGCACGGCATCACGCGATCTCGTCACCTGCCACGAAGTCCTCCAAGCAGATGACGCAGCCCGTGTCCGTCGTGCTAGGACCGCCCTGGCCTCCCCCGCGACAATAAACACGCTTCTCCAGGCCGGCCACCGCCGATGCTGACGCAGGGACTCCTCCGAAACCGCCGTCGCGGTAGGCGTCGCCGGGATTGGGCATGGCCGACAGGACCCGTAGGAGATCGTCGTCGCCGAGGACGCCGCGGAGGAAGAGGGCCTCCGCGACGAGCAGGACCGATCGGCCGAGCTCCTCTGCCGCGTCGGCGTCGTATCCGACGGATCCAAGCTGCTGCTGCTGCTGCAATGTTGCCGCGTCCTGGTGCTGGGATGGAAGCGGGACGAGCCAGTGCTGGGCCGCCGTGCTGCTGTCGATGGCGAAGGTCAGGGCGTGCTCCATGCACTCGTCGGCCATTATTGCCATTGGTTCCGCTTCCGCAAGCAGCAAAATCTAATCTCGAAAGGAAACACGCCGCAAGATCTATCAACGAAGCGGGGATAGTTAATTAGTGTGTATAGAATAATAAATGAGGACTCGACGGACCTGTGGCAGTAATTGGCCGGCAAGCAGAAGCCAACCAATTTCGGAATAGGAGTCCGACTTCGCGGGCGACACGGACTTGCTTTCGTCTCATTGCGCGCGTTACTCAGGACAACTTTAACCGACCAAAAATAATAAAGCGGAGTAAACCCTTAAATTTAGGACGCCAATAAGTGCCACACGTGTGGCATAATGATCACCCGTCCACACGACCCTATGTGGCATACACGCAGGCAGCCCACACGACGTTGTGTGGGCGAACACTGAAACTGCCCACACGTGTGGCAGGAAGGCAGCTGGACCGAACAAATCGCTCGGGACGATCGCTTTCCCCGCCCGCACGATTTCATGCAGTGCGATCGCTGCCACCACCCCGAACGTCCATCGTATCGGCCCTACAGGCCTTCTCTATATTGGGCCCTACAATCTTAGTAAAGAATAAGAAGTCCATATTTTTTTTTTCTGCGACCAAAAAAGCCTACGATGCCATCCAATAACTTTAAAAGTAGAAAAAACCATTTGAATTTCTAGAAAAGTTGCCACTACATTTACGACTTGCCATCATGTTATTTTTTACAAAAATGGCAGGGTTTACCAAAACATATTAAATTGTCATGGAAGAAAGAAAATATGTTTCGAAAAATGACATGAACTAAAATGTTCAATAGATCATCATCCATAGAGTATAAGTTCCATGATGCATAGGCTATATTTGCCATGGGCCATGGCAATTTTGTTGAAAAATGTTCTATATATCATGATACATAGACTAAAAAATGCATAGACTTTCATGGCATGATAAAAAAATAAAAACACAGTTTTGTTGTGATAATAAAGCCCAGATTTACCATCCTATAAAACGGAAAGATGAATTTGCCATAACAGATAAGAGTGACAAACAAACTAGTACTAAAAAATCCCAATGGTTCAAACCGAAAAAATGTCGTCGTACCTACAAGCAAAATTTGCCATGGTCAAAAGATCTTTTTTATATTAAAACAATGAACTAAAAAGGAAAAGTTCATGGCAATTTGCATCTGTATCATGGGGGCAGAAAAAAAATGGATTAAAAAATTTGTGTATGTTTTTCCGTGCCAATCAAACAACACAAAAAAAGATTAAAATTGCCATGGCAAATGCATATACAAATTTACCGTGGGATTTTTGTCAAAATTGCCATTCTTATATATGATCTATTTGCTATGATTGTGAAATAATAATAAAAGATATCAAAAATTGCCATGGCAAAAACATGTTCCATGGTATTTTATCAAAACTTGCCATCTTTGTGTAATTAAATTGCCGTGTATATAAAACAACACGAAAAGAAAGATCAAAAATGCAATGGCAAATAGCGTATTCTAATTTGCCGTGGAATATGTAATCAAGTTTGCCATGCTAATATAAAAAAATTACCATGAATGTGAAAAAAATACAAAAATGATCAATAGTTGCCATGGTAAAAGCATGCTCAAAATTGCCATGGTATTTTACCAAAATTGCCATGATTGTGAAATAATAAAAAATAAATAAAAAATTGTCATGGCAAAAGCATGTTCAAAACTGGCCATGGTATTTTATCAAAACTTGCCATCTTTGTGTAATTAAATTGCCGTGTATGTGAAACAACACGAAAAGAAGATAAAAATTGCCATGGCAATGCATATTCTAATATGCCATGGATTTTTTTATGAAATTTGCGATGCTAATATAAATAAATTTGCAATATTGTGAAATATTACAAAAATGATGAATAGTTGCCTTGGCAAGGGAATGTTCAAATTTGCCATGGTATTTTACCAAATTTTTCCATATTTGGTGTCATTAATTTGCCATGTAATGGAAATAACACAAGAAATTGTCAAATTTGCCATGGAAAAAATGTATATTCGAATGCCATGGCAAAATGCATATTCAATTTTTTTGTGGGTTTTTTAATCAAATTTGCCATGCTTATGTAAAAAAAAGTTGCCACGAATGTGAAATTATACAAAAAATGATCAAAAATTGCGATGGCAAAAAGCATGTTCAAACTTGCCATGGTGTTTAACCAAGACTTGACATCTTCTTTGGTATTAAGATGCCGTGTATGTGAAACAACACAAAAATCGCCGTGAACATGACAACATATTAAACTACATTTGCCATGCTCTCATAGAACAAATTGCCATGTCGCAAAGAAAAAACATGGCAACACATCATATATTTACATGGCAACACGAACCTTTTGTTAGTTCCGCGGCAACACATCATGGCAAAACTAAAAAGTTGAGTTGCCATGGCAACTAAAAACTAAAAGGTTTGGCATTTTGATAAAAAATAACACGGCAAATTTGAATGTGTTTTTGCCATGGAATTATTTTCCATCATTTCTTTGTGCTATTTTTATCCGTGGAAAAATTGTTAAACATTTTTCCATGGCAAAATTGTTCTAAATTTTGTCATGGCAAATCGGTTATTTTTTTTTTCCATGGCCAACACTCTAGTTAGCCAAGGCAAATCTGTAACTTTTTTTCACATGACAAACACTCTAGTTAGCTCAAAGGTAAATTTGCCATGGCAACTATACCATCGGGATGAGGGTAAATGTGCCACCTGAACTAACTTGCCTCTTCAAAAATTAAGAGCAAAAATCATCATATTCCTCAACACACTGCACAAACCATCAAGCAAAAATGGTAGAGACATACTAGAAAAGCCATAGGAGAGATGGCAAACGTACCGTATGTGCTGGCCCATACATGCAATGGTGGAGCTCGCCATAGAAAAGCGACGCATAAGAATCGCTCCAGCTTGGGCGCGTGCTACGCTAGACGGCAGCGCACAGCAGCGCCACGAGCCATGGGAGCTCGTCTCGAGCGTGCGGCTCGACCACCAGCTGCCACTGCCCGGGCGCATCAGCATCCGCCGCATCTGGAAGCGGCCGCCGGCGAGAAGGATGCAAAACTCGCGGCAGACACCTGCGCGCCCACAGCCGGGCCCATTAGCACCCGCCGCATCTGGAAGCGCCCCGCCTTCTCGAGGCCCCCGCGCCCGGAGAGAGCCAGCCCGGAGATAGCGGTGGTGACCTCCGCCCGCCGGCCCACCCCCACGACAGAGACGTCGTCGCATGCTCTGTCGTCCGTGCCGTGGCTATCGCCTCCCCTTACATCGGTGCCTCGATGACCTAGCCGCCGCAGCCCCCTTCCGGCACGGGATCTGAAGAAGTTTATCATGTTTTAGAATTTTCCAGAATTTAACAAGTAAAATTGACATGGCAATGTAGGTACTAAATTTGCCATGGCAAGTGAAAACTATATATTGCCATGGCAATGAAAAGTGGAATCTGCCATGGATGTGTAGTTACATTTGCCATGTCAACAAACATAGAATTGCCATTACAAATAGAAAAACAGCAAAATTTGAAGAACCTACCATGAGAGCATTACAAAGGAAAGCTGAAATTTGCCATGTTCAGAAAACATGAATGTGATGGACTTCATGAGATCAAAAATGCACTTATATGACACATAAACACATGGCAACAAAATAACACTTATATGACAAAATGGCACGGACGATTGTATGATCCTCTCCATGAAGATTTGAATTGCCATGGCAACTACTATGTCCCATCCAATACTAAAAACATGAAAAAATACAGATTGAAAATTACCATGGCAACTATGGATTGAACATGGGAGGATTTATATCAAAAAAATTCACAAACATCATATTGAAAAATGAAAACAAAAAAACTGATCATCAATTGATAGTGATCATCGCACTAAAAAATTAGGCACCTTGGCACAGGTTGTTAATTTATGAAACAAACAAATCTTCTGAATGCTAAAACAGGGTAAGGTATAATGAAGGTTTAGCTAAGTGAATTAAAATGTGGCTCACAACACAAATTACATGATGCTGAAAAACAGCACAAGTGCTCTGACAGTCCAAATCTGGCAACTCCAGCCACAGTCGCCGCCCACGAATTCAACAGGCACAATGCCTCTGTATATCGATATTGAGGGAAGGAAGCAGGGGTAAGATGCAGCTCACCTTGGGGACGTGCTGGTGAGCACGGGGGAGCCCAGGGAAGCAGGACGACCGCAGGAACTAGAGGACAGCACCGGTGGTGAGCCCGCCTCCACTGCGCCGGCCCGCCTCACACGCGCGACGCCATCCTTTCGTCGGTGGAACTCCTCTCTGCAGTGGCCCTCCTCGGCTCCGCTGCCACCAGCCATGGGAACGGCTGCGCGGGGGAGGTTAAGATGGCAGGCACACCGTGCACTTCCACGCCCTCGAGCAATCCACCGCGCGCATCTCCACATCGTCGTCGATGCGCGCTGCGCCACCCCCGCCGCTGCCGACCCCGTGTTGGATGCGGAGGTTGGTTGGATGGGATTGGCGCCCTTGCCGTTGCCTGGTCACAAGGGTTGACGCCGCCGGCGCCCGTGGCCTGCTCTGCCAGAAGCATCCCCTGCTCCGTTGGCTCCTCGTCCGCGACGCGGTGCCGAATCGAGGCGGAGCTGCGCACGCTCGATGCAGGGACAACGAGACCCGACCTCGCCCCCCAACCTCGGCGACGATGGTAGGTCGACGCCGGCGGCCCTTCTTCAGATCCGGCGACAAAAAGGGGGAGAAGACAGTGAGGAGTGTTGGGGGAGGGGGGCGCTGGGGTGGGGGTGAAGGGGTATTGTGCCATCGCGGTCGCCGCCCACCTCACGGAGCCGGAATCTTCTCTCTCGATCGTCGGGATCCCCTCTCTCTTTCTGCTCACTCGCTCCATGGGGGAGGGGGAGAAGGGTGGGAGTGAGCGAGCGAGGAGAGGACAGCGTTCGGGCGAGGACCCAAACAGCCCGCACGACCGCTACTGCTGACGTGGCTGTGCGCCCTGCTTTAAGATTGATGCAGCGCATCTAACGACAAAGAGGGTGTTCGCGCGAAGTGGTCTCAGCCCACACGCGTGGGCGTTAATATTTTCGTAAATTTATGCAATTCTAGTATACATTTCAATTATATATTAGCACACATATAGAAACTAAACATACATATTCAAGCAAATCATGAATATAGTTTACAAATCGAACTCGAAGTTTACAAATCAAGTTATTCAACTTTAAACACACTGAATGGTCCAAATCTAGCAAATATCATGTGATAAAACAACTAGGAAGCGCTATGACGTTGCCAGTGATGCTCGATAAGATTATCTTGGGGCTAAGCATGAACTTCTCGGTTCTCAATCCTGCGATTCTCTTCAGGGAATGTCAGGATTCTATTTGTATCATACTCTGGCTCAACCGGAGTCTGTTGGTGATGTATTGAAAGTTCTCAGGCATATCCCTCCTCTCTTCAATGATCATGTTATGCAATACGATGCAACAAGTCATTATCTGCCATAGAACTTTGGAGCTCAAGTAATCGGTAGGGCCACAAACAATTGCAAACACTTCTGAAGCACACCGAAGGCTCCCTCCACAACTTTCCTAGCAGCTTCTTGACATTGGGAAAAGTGAATATTTTTGTTACCTTTTGAATGCGCAATTGTTTTGACTAATGTGACTCATGGTGGATAGATGTCGTCTGCAAGGTAGTAACCCATTGAGTAGTTGTGTCCATTGATCGAGTAGTTGCAACCAAGAACATCTCCTGTAATAATCCTAGAAAACAATAGTGTTCCCGATAGCACATTCAAGTCATTGTAAGAGCAGACAAACCAAATAATGAATGCCATATCCAAATATCCTTCATTGCAACTACCTCAAGAATGATCGTTGGATCGCTCCAGTGGCCTTTGTACTGACCCTTCCACCATGCAGGACAATTCTTCCATGTCCAGTGCACACAGTCATGTGATCCAACCATCCCTGGCCATCCTCTTGCTTCACTCTCTGTCATCAGCCTCTGAGTGTCTTCCTCGCTAGGAGCTCTCATGTACTCATGTCCAAAGACATCGAGCACTACTTTAGTAAACCTTCGAACGCCCTCTAAGATTGTGCCTTCACCAATGCGGACATAGTCATCAATAGCATCGGCCGAACACCCATATGCCAAGACTCGAGCAGCCGCGACGCACTTCATCAGAGGGCTTGCAGTTATCTCTCCATTTTCCTTTCTCCTGAGCTTGAACCAGTCATCATACTTCTCAACGGTTTTTGCAATGATAAAAAATAAGACTTGTGTGCATCCGAAAGCGCCGATGAAAGTACTTCTCCGAATAAGTTGGATTGGGAGCAAAGTAGTGTCTCATGACCTTGGCATGGTCCTCCGCATATCACGGTTGATGTGTATGCTGCCAAACTACGATCCTCTTCTCGGGCGCCGAATATCATCATTGAAAATCATGCCTAAAACGGTTTCAAAGTCTTCATCGTCTTCTTCCTCTTCAGATGGCGATGAGTCCTCGAAGACCATCTCCCTCAACCTCTTCATCTACAATTCAAACGGCTCGGTTCAAAAGAAACGAATGAAAAAACTCACCTAGGCAATCTGTCGAACACTTGCGGTGCGGTGGTGATGCACCGGCATCTGCCATCGTTTTGGCCAAACCGGCGGGCGACAAAGTGTAGGAGTGACCTGCAGTGGTGCTCAAGCAAGGTCAGATGCGGTGGCTGACAAAAAAGGAGGAAATTTCGAAGCAATCTGACAAATCGGCTATGGTAGCGACGGCGTTTCACCTAGATTCTGGTAAGGGCGACGGTGGACGAACGGGCTCCGCGTCGGGTAGAAGGGGGGCGAGGACCAAGGAAGGCTACGAGGTAGCGGCTGGGTCCAGCGGGCGGTCGCCGACGAAGATGCAGTGGCGGGGGACAGGTGAGAGATAGGCGAGATTTTTCCTCCGAGCGGTAGCGGTGGAGCAAATTTAGCGACGGCATGCGCGGTTGAGGATATTTTTTTCCTCCACTAACGACTAATGGAGATCGGCTAGATTTCGGTTAGAGAAGGGAAACAGAAATTATACTCCTCTAACACCGAATAGGGGATCGGTTAGAGTTGCACTGAGTACTAACAATAGGCTATGTTCAAGAAATCAAAGTAACTGTCCAAGCGCAAAAATAAAACTACCATAAAGGAAGTCAAATAAATTTGGAGAATGACCTCTCGCTTGACAACCTCCAGGAATTCATCAGTCTATGGACCATGCTTCAGGATGTTCAACTTACCGAAGGCATGGGGGGGGGGGGCAATATCACTTGGAAATTCAGCACACCAATGGTATATTTACTTTTTTCCTGCTTACAACACGCAATTCCTTGGCATCAACAGCTCCGACATGACTCACATTGTTTGGAAAGGATGGGCTACTCTAAAAATAAAACGGTGATGCTAAATCTCAGTCGACTGAGACTTCGCGAAGTCTCAGTCGACACTTCAGCCGTTAGATCTTTTGTTGCTTGAAGATTCGTGCTAGTGACTGTTTTGCCTAGTTTCGGCCTGGTTGTTAGGGGCGCATCCGGCCCAGTTATGCTTTTTTCTTATGTTTCCGCTTTTGTTTGGGCTTTTTTTGTTTGTGGGCCAGGTGGTTTGCACGTGCGATGGCCAGGTGATGCGTACTTTCTCATTGTTTTTTTCTCTTGGGTTAATCCCGCTGGTACAACAAGTATCCCCTCTTCGTGTCCAATTTCTTGTTCTTTTTGTTTATCCATTTTTTGTTGGTTAGATCTAAGAGTATTTTGGTCTTCCATCAGTACAGATTACTTAATTAAATGGGGTTCAGATAGGTGGGATTTTTGTGTGTCTCCATTTTTGTACTAGGTTTGTTTCTTGGACAGGCTAGTAGATTTGTTTGTCAGTCTGTGTGTATACTTTTTTGTCTTACATTCAATCAAATCAGCGGGCAGGTCTTTAACCGTTGATTAGTGGAACATATATTATCACAAATTGTATGTTTTTTTGTCACTTACATTCTACTAGTAGTTGTTTTTTGGGTCATCCTTTTCCCTCTGTTTTTGTCCGGTCAATCAACCGAGGTTCAGATAGTTCACTGAAAATGGACAGGCTAGAGATATATATTTTATCAGTGTTTCCTGTAGTGTTCTTTAACTTTTTTTTATATCAACTAGATATATGATCAGAGGCATCTATTTCGACCAACTTTTTTTTACTTTGAATACTCAAATGGGGAGGGTTGCTAGCTTTTGTTTGCACAGTTTTCAGAAAATGAGAATATCAACTGGTTACTTTGAATGAGAATATAAACTATCATTTGTTTTGTAAATTGTGTCGCCAAGGGCGTGAGCATTGACTAACTAGTTTTTCCTTTTTAGTTAATTTTGTTGTTGTTGTTTGTCTTTTTTTATGTAATCGATAATAAATAATGAACAAGGGTTTTTGACAAAATAAATTGTAATACTCATCCGCCCTGACTCACAAACATAATTTCTTCCTTTTTCTAACACAAACACTATGCATGCAATCGCAAGCGTCGCCCGGTACTTCATTCTTCACATGTATTCAACCATGTATACAATTGAACTTTTGTTTTCTCGAGGAAGCGAGGAGGGGGATTTTTTCATGTTTGCCCCCAACTTGCAATGAACTTTTTGTTTTGTTCGAGGGTCGGGAAGTGGGACAATTGCACATATACATTACGCATGGAACTACAAGCATCACCCCCTACTGTAATTGCATATATTCCACACATAAGCAATAGGACTTTGTTTTATCATAGAGGCGACTAGAGAGGGGGGCAGTTGCACGTGTACACTAGGGCTTGCAACTGCAAGTTTCGCCTCCAATGGCAACTGCATCCCCGCCAACAGGATGCAACCAGACTTTGTTTTGTCGGAGGGGGCGGCGGGAGAAGCGGGGGCAGATGCCTTTGTAACTCTAGGCATGCAACTGCAAGCATCCATCCCGACTACAATTGCATGTCTTTCAACATGGTTGCAACTGGACTTTGTTTTGTCGGAAGGGACGACGGGAGAAGCAGGGGCAGTTGCATGTATAACTCTAGGTAAGCAACCACACATGTCTTCCAACATGGTTGTAATTGGACTTTTTGTTGTTGGAGGGAGCGGTGGGGAGAGGAGTGGAACTGCAAGCATCGATCCTGAGTACAGTTGCATGTCTTCCAATAAGGACGCAATTGGACTTTTTTGTCGGAGGGGGCGGCGGGGGAGAGGGGCAATGCAGTTGCATGCGTACAGTAGGCACGCAACTGCAAGTGTCGCCCTCGACTGCAACTACAAGCGTCATCCTCGTTTCCAGTTGCATGTCTACACACCCGACTGCAACTTGGCTTTATTTTGTCGATGGCGGCGAGAGAGAGAGGGGGGCAATTGCATGTCTGACACTAGGCATGCAATTGCAAGTGTCGCCAGCGACTGGAATTGCATGTCTACACATCTGACTGCAAATCACCTTTGTTTTGTTGGATGGTGGTGGGAGAGGGGGCGGTTGCATGTGTGAGACTAGGCATGCAACTGCAAGTGTCACCCTCGTTTGCAATTGCATGTCTACACACCCGACTGCAACTTGCCTTTGTTTTGTTGATGGGCGGAGAGAGGGAGGAGCAATTGCATGTTTGACACTAGGCATGCAATTGCAAGTGTCGCCCGTAACTGCAATTGCATGTCCACATCCGACTGCAAATCACCTTTATTTTTGCTGGAGGGTGGTGGGAGAGGCGGCAGTTGCATGTGTGAGACTAGACATGCAACTACAAGTGTCACCCTCAACTGCAACTACATGCGTCACCCTCGTTTGCAATTGCATGTCTACACACCTGACTGCAACTTGCCTTTGTTTTATCGACGGGCGGTGAGAGAGAGGGGGCAATTGCATGTCTGACACTAGGCATGCAATTGCAAGTGTCGCCCGCGACTGCAATTGCATGTCTACACATCCGACCGCAAATCACCTTTGTTTTGTTGGAGGGTGGTGGGAGAGGGGGCAGTTGCATGTGTGAGACTAGGCATGCAACTACAAGTGTCACCCTCAACTACAACTACAAGCGTCACCCTTGTTTGCAATTGCATGTCTACACACCCGACTGCAACTTGCCTTTGTTTTGTCGATGGATGACGAGAGAGAGGGGGCAATTGCATGTCTGACACTAGGCATGCAATTGCAAGTGTCGCCCTCAACTGCAATTGCATGTCTACACATCCGACTACAAAATGACCTTCATTTTGTGGAAGGGTGGTGGGAGATGGGATAGTTGCATGGCTAACACTAGGCATGTAACCGCAAGCATCACCCTCGACTACAACTGCATGCACACTCGACTGCAACGGACATTTTTTTGTCAAAGAGGGCGATGAGGAGAGAGAGCAGTTGCATGTGCAACACTAGACATGCAATTGCAAGCATCGACCGCGATTTGCAAGTGCATGTGTTCAACGCATGTACAACTCTGTGTTGTTTTGTGGGGGTGGGGAGAGAGAGTTGCATGTCTGCTACTACGAACGAAACTGCAATTGTCACCCCCCCCCCCCCCCACACACACACAACTATAAATATGTGGCGTTCTGTCAAGGGATGGACAGTTATATGTCTACCACTAGACACACAACTGCAAGTGTCACCCAAACCGCCTTCAAAGGTGCAAATACAGAGTACAGCGTTTCCTTTTCCTTGTTTTGTTTTGTCTTGTTGCACCCGTCCTTTTCATTCTTTCATCTGTTTTAGTTTTATCATTTTTAAATTTTGCACGGCACACCACACCCCACAGCCTACACACAACTAGAGTAGTACATGGTTTATTTTATTTTTATCTGGTTTTCCATTTTTTTATTTTAATTTTACATTGCACATCACACATTGCATCCCATTTGCACACACGACTAGTGTTTTTTATTTTCATAAATATTGTCTCCATATCTAAATTTCATGCCTTGCTATTTTAATCTTTTTCATACATTATTTTAACCTCTTGTTAATGTTCTTTTTGTTGCACTTTTAATACATTAACATTGCAGATAATTTATTTTTATTTAATGCCGTATACTTGCGTTTTTGGTGGGTCTTTAATTTTTTTCTTATTTTGGGGATTTTTTGTGGCATGTTGTGTTTTTGGGCAAAATAATTGTGCCTTTAGGTGGTCGTCTTTTGTTTGGCAGTAGGGACACAATACGCTGCCATCGCGTTTTTTTTTGGGCACATGTAAGCGTTTGATTTTGAAGATCTCATAGGACAACTTACGTTTTCAGACTATTTCCTCATTATGTTTTCTTTACGCCCCTTTTCACATTATTTTATTTTTTTCAGCTTTTTCGTCAATGGAGCAACCTATTCTGCGTATAGCTTAATTACAAGGATGCACAAAGACAATCTAGCGTAGCTTTTTCTGTCATGCTGGTGCTTTTTTGCCAGCCGAACGTAGTGCACGTCGTGACGAAAGTGTGACAAGCTCCAGTACAGGAAATGTAAAAGCCAGACAAACAAATAGTCCAGCCCAAAAGAGACAAACAATCTAACAGGCCTAGCAGAAACACTCAAAAGCCCACTACGAAAGCCCATGACGCTGGAAACCAAAACCCAGCAACGAAGGAGGCAGAACTGGCCAAATCAGATATTAGATGACATCAGCTGATTGAGACTTCGTCAAGTCTCGGTCGACTGATTCCTAGACACGCCCAAAATAAAATTCTTTGTCAGGCTTGTCATTCAAGACCGTGTTTTGATGGAGGACAGGCTTGAGCGACGATGGGTGGCCCAATTGTGAGACATGCCAAATATGTAAGCAACAAAACGAAGCAACGACTCTCCTTGTTTTTGGATGTAGATATTCCCTTCGGATATGGCGAATGATAAAGGAGTGGCTCGGGCTTGAGGAACTTCACCTCGAGGAGTGGGCAGCCTTGGGCTCCATAAAGGAATGGCGGTCGTCAGTGTTAGGGCGCAATGGGGCGCGGAAGAAGATAATGTCGTCCATCATCATGCTAGTCTCATGGGTGATCTGGAACAAGAGAAATGCACATGTTTTCCGTGACAAGAGCTCCATGCCCTCGCTAATTGTCGACAAGATAAAGGGTGAACTCAAGAGTAGTGTAATGGCGGGCGCCAAGCAACTACGTGATTTAATCCCGGGAGAGAAATCCTTGTATTGGCCACTTTGGCCTTAGTTTCTTGTTTTTTCTAAAAACTTGTTAGCTGTCCTTAATTAATGAGACAAGGCAAATCTTTTGGTCCCATTTAAGAAAAATCATCTAGGTCTTTTGTGTTTTGAGCACGCTCGAACCCATCTCGGTAACTAGCGCGGAGGGCAAATCCCCCCCCCCCCCCCAAAGTTCCATGGGCCTTATGGCGGGGCACGGTACATAAATTATGACGACTGAGGCGGGATGACAACTATATTAGAGGTACATTTCCGGCCAAAGTCACCATATTGACGGTTATTACGGAGATCGGGCTGATATCGCAACTCTGCTAGAGTTGCCCTTAGGTCATATTTAGACTGCCAGAAAAACATACTACAAGATCAGTTTTGACACTTGAAAAATTCAGATACCACTTTTGCAGGCCTCGCGCGCACACACAGGGCTTGTCAGCAACATCTTTTAGCAGGGTAGGGAGTATGTTTAAGCCAGATTAAACTAATACTGAAATTTAGTTTATGCACTACAAACACTCCTGGTAGTAAGAGAGTTGCAACAAGCTCGGCTTGGGGTTACATTAACCCAGATAACAAGTGAGGCATGCTTCAGATGGGACAGCATGGCCAAAGGGCAGAGTGGTCTTGCTTCAGTACGTACTGCAGGAGTCTGCTTCACACCAAGAGCATCACAGGCTTAGAGCATCTCCACTAGGGCCCCCAGGACGCCCCCCAAACCCTTTTTTAGCACCGGCAGTAAAAAAACGTCCCAGCCAGGTCTCCAACACCTCGTTTTGCGCCGGTTTTGGCGATATTTCCCACCGGCACGCCCACCGAACACTCAGCCCCCTGGGGGCAGCTGGGGACGCCGGTAATTGCTTTTTGCATGCGCAGGCCCACTTGGCAGCCCCTCTCTCTCCCCTCTTTCTCCTCTCTCCTCTCCTTTCTCTCTTTTCTCCACCCCGCACACAGCTCGCGCGGCCGGAGCGGAGAGCTCACGCGGCCGGATGCAGCCCCGACGCCTCCCTCGCCATGCGTCGCCGGCCCCGCCCCGCATCTCCCCGGCGCAGTGAGCAGGGGGCTGGAGTTGGCGGGTCGAAGTGGGCCTGACCCTGCTGCTTGTCGCGGTGGCCGCCGCGTTCCTGGCAGGCATGAGCGACTCGCCGCGGTTCCCTCGCCGACCTGGCGCGCGCCGTCGCCACGCCTCCTTCCCCGCTTGCTGCCCCGCGCCTGCCTCCCTCCCCGCTCGCCGCCTCCAGCCACCGCTCGCCGGCCTCCACGGCCGGGCCGGGCGACCTGGCGGACCCCGTCTCGGGCAGGAGCTCCAGCTCCTCGGGCTGGAGGAGCAGCGGCGGCCTCCAGCAGCGCCGCGCCCTACTCCTGGATCTTGATGGACGCCACCTCGTCCTGTGCGTCCTGCACGCGCCACAACCACGCGCGCGGCTGCTCCGGCTCCGGCGCGTTGATACGTCCATTTTGCGTCATGCTTTTATATCGATATTTATTGCATTATGGGCTGTTATTACACGTTATGTCACAATACTTATGCCTATTCTCTCTTATTTTACAAGGTTTACATAAGGAGGGAGAATGCCGGTAGCTGGAATTCTGGGCTGGAAAAGGGAGCAAATATTAGAGACCTATTCTGCACAACTCCAAAAGTCCTGAAAATCCACGAAAGTTATTTTTGGAAATAATAAAAAATATTGAGCGAAAGAAGTACGCCAGAGGGGGACCCACCTGGCCACGAGGGTGGGGGGCGCGCCCTACCCCCAGGGCGCGCCCCCTGCCTCGTGGGCCCCCTGTTGGCTCTCCGGTGGCCATCTTCTGCTATATGAAGTCTTTCGTCAAGGAAAAAATCATAAGCAACCTTTCGGGACGAGACTCCGCCGCCACGAGGCGGAACCAATCTAGGGCTCCGGCGGAGCTGTTTTGCCGGGGACACTTCCCTCCGGGAGGGGGAAATCATCGCCATCGTCATCACCAACGCTCCTCTCATCGGGAGAGGGCAATCTCCATCAACATCTTCACCAGCACCATCTCCTCTCAAAACCCTAGTTCATCTCTTGTATCCAATTCTTGTCTCCAAGTCCGGGATTGGTACTAGTAGGTTGCTAGTAGTGTTGATTACTCCTTGTAGTTGATGCTAGTTGGTTTATTTGGTGGAAGATCATATGTTCAGATCCTTTATGCATATTAATACCCCTCTGATTATGAACATGAATATGCTTTGTGAGTAGTTACGTTTGTTTCCGAGGACATGGGAGAAGTCTTGCTATTAGTAGTCATGTGAATTTGGTATTCGTTCGATATTTTGATGAGATGTATGTTGTCTAGCCTCTAGTGGTGTTATGTGAACGTCGACTACATAACACTTCACCATTATTTGGGCCTAGAGGAAGGCATTGGGAAGTAATAAGTAGATGATGGGTTTCTAGAGTGACAGAAGCTTAAACCCTAGTTTATGCGTTGCTTTGTAAGGGGCTGATTTGGATCCATATGTTTCATGCTATGGTTAGGTTTACCTTAATACTTTTGTTGTAGTTGCGGATGCTTGCAATAGAGGTTAATCATAAGTGGGATGCTTGTTCAAGTAAGAACAGCACCCAAGCACTGGCCCACCCACATATCAAATTATCAAAGTACCGAACGCGAATCATATGAACGTGATGAAAACTAGCTTGACGATAATTCCCATGTGTCCTCGGGAGTGCTTTTCTCCATATAAGAGTTTGTCCAGGCTTGTCCTTTGCTACAAAAAGGATTGGGCCACCTTGCTGCACTTTATTTACTTTTGTTACTTGTTGCTCGTTACAAATTATCCTATCACAAAACTATCTGTTACCACTTATTTCAGTACTTGCAGAGAATACCTTGCTGAAAACCGCTTATCATTTCCTTCTGCTCCTCATTGGGTTCGACACTCTTACTTATCGAAAGGACTACGATAGATCCTCTATACTTGTGGGTCATCAGGACTCTTTTCTGGCGCCGTTGCCGGGGAGTGAAGCGCCTTTGGTAGGTGGAATTTGGTAAGGAAAAATTTATATAGTGTGCTGAAATTTACTGTCACTTGTTACTATGGAAAGTAATCCTCTGAGGGGCTTGTTCGGGGTATCTTCACCTCGACCAGTAGAACAAAGAGTTGCTCCTCAACCTACTGAACCTATTGAAAATGAAAATGTTCCCTTTGAAGTTCCTTCGGGTATGTTAGAAAAACTGCTAGCTAATCCTTTTCCAGGAGATGGAACAAAGCATCCTGATGAGCACTTAATCTATGTGGATGAAGTTTGTGGATTATTTAAGCTTGCAGGTATACCCGATAATGTTGTTAAGAAGAAGGTCTTCCCTTTATGTTTGGAGGGAGATGCATCAACATGGTATAGGCTATGTGATGATACGGGGTCATGGAACTACAAACGATTGAAATTGGAATTTCATCAGAAGTTTTATCCTATGCATCTTGTTCATCGTGATCACAATTATATATGTATATATAATTTTTTGCCTCGCGAAGGAGAAAGCATCGCTCAAGATTGGGGGAGGCTTAAATCAATGTTATATTCATGCCCCAATCATGAGCTCTCAAGATAAATAATTCTTCAAAGTTTTTATGCTCGGCTTTCTGATAACAATCGCACCATGCTCGATACTTCTTGTGTTGGCTCTTTTATGATGAAGACTATTGAATTTACATGGAATTTATTGGATAGAATTAAACGCAACTCTGAAGATTGGGATCTCGACGAAGGTAAGGAGTTAGGTATGACACCTAAGTTTGATTGTGTTAAATCTTTTATGGATACCGATGTTTTTCGTAAATTTAGCACTAAATATGGACTTGACTCTGAGATAGTAGCTTCATTCTGTGAATCTTTTGCTACTTATGTTGATCTCCCCAAGGAGAAGTGGTTTAAATATCATCCTCCCATAGAAGTAAAAGTAGCTGCACCTATTAAAGTTGAAGAAAAGACTATCACTTATAATGATCCTATTGTTCCTACTTCTTATGTTGAGAAACCACATTTCCCTGTTAGGATAAAGGATCATGCTAAAGCTTCAACTGTGGTTCGTAAAAGCAATATTAGAACTTATACACCTCCCGAGCAAGTTAAAGTTGACCCTAATATTGCTATTGTTAAAGATCTCTTGGCTGATAATATTGATGGGCATGTTATTTATTTCTGCGGTGAAACTGCTAGAATTGCCAAACCTTGTGCTAAAGATAAACATAGACCTGTGGTAGGCATGCCTGTTATTTCTGTTAAAATAGGAGATCATTGTTATCATGGCTTATGTGATATGGGTTCTAGTGCTAGTGCAACACCTATTGCCTTATACAATGAAATTAAGCACGATATTGCACCTACTGAGTTAGAAGATATTGATGTCACAATTAAACTTGCCAATAGAGATACTATTTCACCAATGGGAATTGTTAGAGATGTTGAAGTCTTGTGTGGGGAAACTAAATATCCTGCTGATTTTCTTGTTCTTGGTTCCCCACAAGATAGCTTTTGTCCCATTATATTTGGTAGACCTTTCTTGAACACAGTCAATGCTAGGATAGACTGCGAAAAGAATGTTGTTACTATTGGCTTGGGTGATATGTCTCATGAGTTTAATTTCTCTAAATTTAGTAGACAACACCGTGAAGAAGAATTGCCTATTAAGGATGAAATTATTGGTCTTGCTTCTATTGCCGTACCTCCTAGTGATCCTTTAGAACAATATTTGCTAGACCATGAAAATGATATGTTTATGAATGAAAGAAGGGAAATAGATGAAGTATTCTTTAAACAGGAACCTATCCTGAAACACAATTTTCCTGTTGAAATCCTAGGGGATCCTCCTCCACCCAAGGGTGATCCCGTGTTTGAGCTCAAACCGTTGCCTGATACTCTTAAATATGCTTATCTCGATGAGAAAAAGATATATCCTGTTATTATTAGTGCTAACCTTTCAGAGCATGAAGAAGAGAGATTATTGAAAACTCTGAAGAAGCACCGTGCTGCTATTGGATATACTCTTGATGATCTTAAGGGCATTAGTCCCACTCTATGTCAACATAAAATAAATTTGGAGGAAGATGCCAAACCAGTTCGTGATCATCAACGACGGCTGAATCCTAAAATGAAGGAAGTGGTAAGAAAAGAAATACCGAAGCTCCTTGAGGCAGGTATAATTTATCCCGTTGCTGATAGTCAGTGGGTAAGTCCTGTCCATTGCGTCCCTAAGAAGGGAGGTATTACTGTCGTTCCTAATGATAAAGATGAATTGATTCCGCAAAGAATTATTACAGGTTATAGGATGGTAATTGATTTCCGCAAATTAAATAAGGCTACTAAAAAGGATCATTACCCCTTACCTTTTATCGATCAAATGCTAGAAAGATTATCCAAACATACACATTTTTGCTTTCTAGATGGTTATTCTGGTTTCTCTCAAATACCTGTGTCAGCCAATGATCAATCAAACACTACTTTTACTTGCCCTTTTGGTACTTTTGCTTACAGACATATGCCTTTTGGTTTATGTAACGCACCTGCTACCTTTCAAAGATGCATGATGGCTATATTCTCTGACTTTTGTGAAAAGATTTGTGAGGTTTTCATGGACGACTTCTCCGTCTATGGATCCTCTTTTGATGATTGCTTGAGCAACCTTGATCGAGTTTTGCAGAGATGTGAAGAAACTAATCTTGTCTTGAATTGGGAAAAGTGCCACTTTATGGTTAGTGAAGGTATTGTCTTGGGGCATAAAGTTTCTGAAAGAGGTATTGAGGTTGATAAAGCCAAGGTTGATGCTATTGAAAAGATGCCATGTCCCAAGGACATCAAAGGTATAAGAAGTTTCCTTGGTCACGCCAGATTTTATAGGAGGTTCATTAAGGACTTCTCAAAAATCTCTCGGCCTCTGACTAATTTATTACAGAAAGATATACCATTTGTCTTTGATGATGATTGTGTAGAAGCATTTGAAATACTTAAGAAAGCATTGATCTCTGCACCTATTGTTCAGCCACCTGATTGGAATTTACCCTTTGAAATTATGTGTGATGCTAGTGATTATGTTGTAGGTGCTGTTCTAGGGCAAAGAGTTGATAAGAAATTAAATGTTATTCAATATGCTAGTAAAACTCTAGACAATCCAGAGAAATTATGCTACTACTGAAAAAGAATTCTTAGCAGTCGTATTTGCTTGTGATAAGTTCAGACCTTATATTGTTGATTCTAAAGTAACTATTCACACTGATCATGCTGCTATTAAATATCTTATGGAAAAGAAAGATGCTAAACCTAGAATCATTAGATGGGTTCTCCTGCTACAAGAATTTGATTTGCATATTGTTGATAGAAAGGGAGCTGAGAACCCCGTTGCAGACAACTTGTCTAGGTTAGAAGATATTCTTGATGACCCATTACCTATTGATGATAGCTTTCCTGATGAACAACTAATGTTATAAGTACTTCTTGTACTGCTCCATGGTATGCTGATTATGCTAATTACATTGTTGCTAAATTTATACCACCTAGTTTCACATACCAGCAAAAGAAAAAGTTTTTCTATGATTTGAGACATTACTTTTGGGATGACCCACATCTTTATAAAGAAGGAGTAGATGGTGTTATTAGACGTTGTGTACCTGAGCATGAACAGGAACAGATCCTACGCAAGTGTCACTTCGAAGCTTATGGAGGACACCACGCTGGAGATAGAACCGCACATAAGGTATTGCAATCCGGTTTCTATTGGCCTACTCTCTTCAAGGATGCCCGTAAGTTTGTCTTATCTTGTGATGAATGTCAAAGAATTGGTAATATTAGTAGACGTCAAGAAATACCTATGAACTATTCACTTGTTATTGAACCATTTGATGTTTGGGGCTTTGATTATATGGGACCCTTTCCTGCCTCTAATGGATATACATATATTTTAGTTGTTGTTGATTACGTTACTAAGTGGGTAGAAGCTATTCCAACTAGTAGTGCTGATCATAACACTTCTATTAAGATGCTTAAAGAAGTTATTTTTCCGAGGTTTGGAGTCCCTAGATATTTAATGACTGATGGTGGTTCACATTTTATTCATGGTGCTTTTCGTAAAATGCTTGCTAAGTATGATGTTAATCATAGAATTGCATCTCCTTATCACCCACAGTCTAGTGGTCAAGTAGAATTGAGTAATAGAGAGCTCGAATTAATTTTGCAAAAGATTGTCAATAGGTCTAGAAAGAATTGGTCCAAGAAACTTGATGATGCATTATGGGCCTATAGAACTGCATATAAAAATCCTATGGGTATGTCTCCGTATAAAATGGTTTATGGAAAAGCATGTCACTTACCTCTCGAACTAGAACATAAGGCATATTGGGCTATTAAAGAGCTCAACTATGATTTCAAACTTGCCGGTGAGAAGAGGTTATTTGATATTAGCTCACTTGATGAATGGAGAACCCAAGCTTATGAAAATGCCAAGTTGTTTAAAGAAAAAGTTAAAAGATGGCATGACAAAAGGATACAAAAGCGTGAGTTTAATGTAGGTGATTATGTATTGCTATACAACTCTCGTTTAAGATTTTTTGCAGGAAAACTTCTCTCTAAATGGGAAGGCCCCTACGTTATCGAGGAGGTCTATCGTTCCGGTGCCATAAAAATCAACAACTTCGAAGGCACAAATCCGAAGGTGGTGAACGATCAAATAATTAAAAATTATATCTCAGGTAATCCCATAAATGTTGAAACCAATGTTATTGAAACTGTAACCCCGGAGGAATACATAAGGGACACTTTCCGGAACATTTCAGACTCCGAAAAGGAATAGGTATGTGGTACGGTAAGTAAACCGACTCCAAAACAGTTTTTAAGGCAATATTTCTCCGTTTTGGAATATTTAGAAAAATAGAAAAATAAGAAGCAGTCCGGGAAGGACACAAGGCCTCCACGAGGGTGGAGGGCACGCCCTACCCTACTGGGCGCGCCCCCTACCTCGTGGGCACCTCGCGTGCTCTCCGGACTCCGTTTTCTTGCACAATACGTATTTTGGTCGGTAAAAATTCATTATATAATCTCTCGAAGGTTTTGACTCCTATATCACACAATTATCCTCTGTTCTTGTTTCGAGCTGTTTTTCTGACAGATCTAGATTATCATGACGTCTCCAAGTTCCCCCAAGGACAAGTTCTTCGAGAAGGTCATCAACCCTTACCTCGCGGAGGTGCTGCGACACCCTCAAACCATTGAGATGCGTGATGGGTTGCTGCACATCCGCGATGTTGAGGGACCGATGGGGACCGAAAGCGTGGAGACGAGGCTCGAAGCAATGGAGCAACAAGTTTTCAAGTGCCAGGGGATGGTGGAACGTGGACTCAACTCCAACCACATGATGATCGCAGAGTTCACCAACAACCACAAGCTGGATGCCAACAACATTGGGGAGACCATCTTCAAGCTTCACGAGAAGATCGAGCACCTTCAAGCCCAAATCTATGACCTACAAAACCAAAACTGTGAGTATGAATATAGATTCAAAAGGATGAGTTTGGCTGCAGATTTGAGGATCCCGGAGACTCGATCATCCTTCTATGATGGTGAGCCTATGCCTTGGAAGATGGACGTCAAGCCCGCATCATCAACATCACCACCTCCACCTTCTTCACCAACGAAGAAGGAGATATAATCACATGGGTATGGGCACTCCCCTTGGCAACTGCCAAGCTTGGGGGAGGTGCCCCGGTATCGTATCACCATCACACTCCTATCTTTACCGTTTTTCTTAGTTCGATCCTATTAGTAGTATCTTGATCTAGTAGAATAAAGTTTATGGCATGATCTAGTTTTGAGTTTTGCTTTATGATCCCTCTATGTAATCGAGTCCGTGAGTTATATATAATAAAGATTAGTGTTGAGTCAAGGGCTTGATTATTTTGCCATGATCTTGAGTGAATAAAAGAAAAGATAAAAAGAAATAAAGAGTTCATATTGATCTTATGGAGAGTAATGACTTCACATAGAAAGAGTATGATGATTAAAAGTTGTTGGGAGTTGGCAAACATAGCTTTGGTCATCGTTGCAATTAATAGGAAGTAATAAAGAAAGAGAGGTTTCACATATAAATATACTATCTTGACATCTTTTATGATTGGGAGCACTCATTAAAATATGACATGCTAAAGAGTTGATGTTGGACAAGGAAGACAACGTAATGGGTTATGTTTTCTTATATTTGAGATAAAGTATATTGTCATGGATCATCCAACATGTTGAGCTTGCCTTTCCCCCTCATGCTAGCCAAATTCTTAGCACCAAGTAGAGATACTACTTGTGCTTCCAAAAACCCTAAACCAGTTTTGCCAAGAGAGTCCACCATACCTACCTATGGATTGAGTAAGATCCTTCAAGTAAGTTGTCATCGGTGCAAGCAATAAAAATTGCTCTCTAAATATGTATGATTGATTGGTGTGGAGGAAATAAGCTTTATACGATCTTGTGATGTGGAAGAAATAAAAGCGACGGACTGCATAATAAAGGTTCATATCACAAGGGGCAATATAAAGTGACGTTCTTTCGCATTAAGATTTTGTGCATCCAACCTTGAAAGCGCATGGCAACCTCTGCTTCCCTCTGCGAAGGGCCTATCTTTTATTATTATCTTCTACCTTATGCAAGAGTCATGGTGATCTTCACCTTTCCTTTTTACATTTTATCCTTTGGCAAGCACAGTATGTTGGAAAGATCCTGATAGATATATCTAATTGGATATGGGGGAGCATGAGTTATTATTGTTGACATTACCCTTGAGGTAAGAGGTTGGGAGGCGAAACTATAAGCCCCTATCTTTCTCTGTGTCCGGTTAAAACTCCATAACCACAAGTATTGCGTGAGTGTTAGCAATTATGAAGGACTAAATGATAGTTGAGTATGTGGACTTGCTAGAAAGCTCTAACATAGACTCTTTCTGATGTTATGATAAATTGCAATTGCTTCAATGACTGAGATTATAGTTTGTTAGTTCTCAATAAAGTTTATGATTCGTACTTTTGCATTGTGAATAGATTATTACTTGAGCATAACAAATCATATGACAATATCCTTATATGTTGCTGTTATGAGAGTAATCATGATGCCCTCATGTCCGTATTTTATTTTATCGACACCTCTACCTCTAAACATGTGGACATATTTATCGTTATCGGTTTCCGCTTGAGGACAAGCGAGGTCTAAGCTTGGGGGAGTTGATACGTCCATTTTGCATCATGCTTTTATATCGATATTTATTGCATTATGGGCTATTATTACACGTTATGTCACAATACTTATGCCTATTCTCTCTTATTTTACAAGGTTTACATAAGGAGGGAGAATGCCGGCAGCTGGAATTCTGGGCTGGAAAAGGGAGCAAATATTAGAGACCTATTCTGCACAACTCCAAAAGTCCTGAAACTCCACGAAAGTTATTTTTGGAAAAAAAATATTGAGCGGAGGAAGTACGCCAGAGGGGGACCCACCTGGCCACGAGGGTGGGGGGCGCGCCCCCCTGCCTCGTGGGCCCCCTGTTGGCTCTCCGGTGGCCATCTTCTGCTATATGAAGTCTTTCGTCAAGGAAAAAAATCATAAGCAACCTTTCGGGACGAGACTCCGCCGCCACGAGGCGGAACCAATCTAGGGCTCCGGCGGAGCTGTTTTGCCGGGGACACTTCCCTCCGGGAGGGGGAAATCATCGCCATCGTCATCACCAACGCTCCTCTCATCGGGAGAGGGCAATCTCCATCAACATCTTCACCAGCACCATCTCCTCTCAAAACTCTAGTTCATCTCTTGTATCCAATTCTTGTCTCCAAGTCCGGGATTGGTACTAGTAGGTTGCTAGTAGTGTTGATTACTCCTTGTAGTTGATGCTAGTTGGTTTATTTGGTGGAAGATCATATGTTCAGATCCTTTATGCATATTAATACCCCTCTGATTATGAACATGAATATGCTTTGTGAGTAGTTACGTTTGTTCCTGAGGACATGGGAGAAGTCTTGCTATTAGTAGTCATGTGAATTTGGTATTCGTTCGATATTTTGATGAGATGTATGTTGTCTAGCCTCTAGTGGTGTTATGTGAACGTCGACTACATAACACTTCACCATTATTTGGGCCTAGAGGAAGGCATTGGGAAGTAATAAGTAGATGATGGGTTGCTAGAGTGACAGAAGCTTAAACCCTAGTTTATGCGTTGCTTTGTAAGGGGCTGATTTGGATCCATATGTTTCATGCTATGGTTAGGTTTACCTTAATACTTTTGTTGTAGTTGCGGATGCTTGCAATAGAGGTTAATCATAAGTGGGATGCTTGTTCAAGTAAGAACAGCACCCAAGCACCGATCCACCCACATATCAAATTATCAAAGTACCGAACGCGAATCATATGAACGTGATGAAAACTAGCTTGACGATAATTCCCATGTGTCCTCGGGAGCGCTTTTCTCCATATAAGAGTTTGTCCAGGCTTGTCCTTTGCTACAAAAAGGATTGGGCCACCTTGCTGCACTTTATTTACTTTTGTTACTTGTTGCTCGTTACAAATTATCCTGTCACAAAACTATCTGTTACCACTTATTTCAGTACTTGCAGAGAATACCTTGCTGAAAACCGCTTATCATTTCCTTCTGCTCCTCGTTGGGTTCGACACTCTTCCTTATCGAAAGGACTACGATAGATCCTCTATACTTGTGGGTCATCACGTGCCGGCCAGCTGCCTGAGCACGTCGGCCCGCAGCTGCAGCAGGGCCTCGACGGCGTCGTCGAGCTCCTTGACGCACTTGCCGAAGAAGAGCACGACGAGCGCGCCGCCGAGGGCGAGCGTGGCGAGCACGGCCGCGAGCTGCATCTCCATCTTCGGCACGGTCAAGGCACGGTCAAGGCGGCGAGCAGCGCGTCTCCAGCCCGTGCATCTCGACGGACCCGGCGTGGTGGAGGTGCGTCTCCTTCCCCGTCGACGCTCGCGCTCCTCCGCTGGCTGGAGGTCGTCGACGCCGCCGCGGTCAAGGTGCTCGACGAAATGCCACTTCGTTTGTGGGAGTCCAACACTGCTCGTGAGGAGGCAACGAGTGGAAAATTTTGACCCCCCCAGGCCAAAGTTCTCGCCGGCAGCCCCCACAGGAGGCAAAAAAATGCCTCCTAGGGGGGCAAACGGCCGGAGATGCTCTTAGCTTCAGTACTACAGGGACTGCTCCAAACCAAGAGCATCATAGACTCCCAGACATGTAGGCGGCGAGCCTCTCAACGGGCCTCCGGCAGTCCGCCTTCACTCCCCCACGGCAACTCCTTGCGGAGGGCAGAGTAGGCGTTCTTTAGCCTCTACTCTGTGTCCCCCTGCTTCCTGCTGTTGTACTTGGGCAGTGACCATATGTGCTCCGTCACGAGCTTCGCCTCCGTGTGCACGCCGTACTGCTTGAGCAGCGCGTCCAGCTGCGCCTCGCACGAGCACTTGCACTGCCAAGCGATCGACAGGAAATCTGCCGCGCCAGAAACTTCCATGTCCGTGTCGTAAGGCAGGTCGTTCAGTGTGCAGGTTTCTTCTGGGACCAGCTCGCTGCTGGAGGCTTCTTGGATTGACCGGTAGAGCCTTCCGAGGATCTTCTCTGATTTGTAGGAGATGGCATCATCCTTTCAAATACTCGTTCAACATTTTTTTAAATACTCGTTCAACATTTTTAATACGTATTCAGCATTTTCAAATATTTTTTTCAACATTTTCATATACTCGTTCAACATTTTGCAATACTTATTCAACATTTTTCATATAGTCGTTCAACATTTTTAACACTTATTCAACAATTTTTTAAATACTTGTTCAACAATTTTGAAATTCTTGTTCAACAGTTTTTAATACTTATTCGACTTTTTTACTTGATCAACAATTTTAAAATGTGTTTTTGAAGAGTGTCTTTTGTAATATATAATAAAGTATAAATAAAAGTACAAAAATAAAGCAAAAAAGGGGAACAGAAAAAAGTAAAAACAAACAGGCCATGGCCTCCCGCGCAGCTGGGCCGGCCCATCTGGGGCTCCCCGGAGGCGAGAGCTCCCCCTCGTCTCGCTTAAGGTGTATCGAACCAAGGATTTCTTTCGAAGAGGCAAGGTGATAAAACCAGCTGAGCTAGCTATGCTAATCATAAGACAACACAAACCCTTAAGAACAAAACCCGAGCGCATATTTGAACTATTTCCGAAATTCCGACCGCATTTTTTTCTTAGGCACCGCAAATCATTGATAACTGTAACATTTTTTTGAAAACTGTGAACAATTTTGAAAACTCCTAGAAATGGAAACATGAACATTCTTAGAAATTATAGAAAATGGGAAATCTTTTTGAAGTTTTGAATAATTGTTAATAACCTTACGAACAATTTTTGAAACAACACAAGAACACATGAACATTTTTTAAAATTTACGAACAATTTTAGAAACACGAAATTTTTTTCATACTCCTGAAAGATGGAAATATGAATATTTTAAAATTTTGTGAACTTTTTTTGAAATTAGTGAGCATTTCAAAGAAAAACATTCTGACAAATTTTTGAACCACGAATATTTTTCGAAATTTTTGAACATTATCCTGAAAAATGTGAACATTTTTTGAAATTTACGAAAAAAAATTAAAACGAGAACATTCTTTTAAAATCTGGACTGTTTGAACTTTAGGACCATTTTGAAAACACAAACATTTTTCTGAAATGTGAGAATATTTTTTTGAAATCACAAATATTTTTCCCAATTTGTGAACATATGTTTTGAAAACACAAGTTTTTTAAATCCCCGAACATGTTTTAAAATTTTCGAACAATTTCAAATTCTAAACATTGTTAAAGTTTTTGAATTTTAAAAAAAGAAACAGAAAAAGGAAAGAAAAGAAAAATAATAAAGAAACAGAAAAGATAAAAGAGAAACGAAAATAAAAAAGAAACGATCCACAAAAGAATACAGAAAAAAGGAATAACCGATTCATGGAAACCGTTGCTATGCTAACCGCTACCGGGCCGGCCCAGATCGCGTCTGTCCCTCCGGAATCCTGTGCGAACCCTCGACATCTTAACGCATCCTGCGTCAAATAGGATTTTCCGTCGCGCCCACCCCCGCTACCCCGGCGCGCCCATGAACGGCAATGGGAGAGCGCCCGATTTTCTTGTTTCTTTTTGAAATAATTCGGGATTTCAAATACTTTGCGAACTTAAAAAAATGCAAATTTCAAAAAAGTTCGTGGAGCCAAAACATGTCCCTCGAATCGAAAAATCTTCACACATTAGAAAAAATGTCCATGATTTTTGAAAATGTTCATGAATTTGGATATTGATGAATTGTTTTTATCAGATGAACAACTTTTGAATTCGAGGAACATGTTTTGAACTTGATGAACAGATTCTCAATTCAAGAACATTACTGAAAAAATCGGATGAATTTTGTTCCAAATGGATGATTGTTTTTTGAATATGATGAACATTTTTAAAAATTGTGATGAACCAATTTTGAATATGACGAATTTTTTTTGAATTTGATGAACAAATTCTTAATTCAAGAACACTTTTTTGAAAATAGGATTTTTTTCTCGAATTCGTTGAACTGTTTTAAAAATTATATTGACCAAAATTTCAATTTCATGAACATGTTTTGAATTAGATGAACAATTTTTATTTCAGTGGACAAAAAAATGTTTAAAATTTGAAATACATGTTCAAAAAACGAGAAAAAAATAAAACAAAGAAGAGAAAATGGAAGTCAAGAAGTAATTAAAAATCTAAAAAGAAAATAAACTACAATGAAAACGAAAAAACGAAACAAAAAGGTGAAAAAAATGGGGAAAAAGAGAAAACCCGGACATGTACTACCTGGGCTGACCCACTTATACGCAATGGGGCGTGGGGTGTACGCGCCAGGTCGGTTCCCAACGACCTACACAATGGGGCGTGGGGTGGGAACCACGTTCAGCGAGACCTACGGGACCCTCGCTGAAGGCGAATGAGATGGGCCGGCTCAGGCGAATGAGACCTCTTATTTCCTGTTTTCCGTTTTAGTTTTTAGATATTTTTTAAATGTTTATACTTTAAAATAAAACACTCTATGAAAAACATTTGAAAAATGTCGACAAGGCATTTGAAAAATGTTAAATGTGTATAGATAAAATGCTTATCACATGTATGGAAAATATATGTATAAATTTTTTGATCATGTATTGAAAATATGTCAATCAAGCATTTGAAACTCTGTTGAATGGGTATTAGAAACATGGTAGTCCAGCATTTAAAAAATGTTAAATGTGTATAGAAAAAGTGTTGCCTATGTATTATAAAAATGATGAATTTTTTTATCATGTATATAAAAATGTTAATCAAGCATTTGAAAAATGTTCAACAAGTATTTGAAAATGTTGATTAAGCATTTAAAAAAATTAAATATGTATAGAAAACCTGTTGACCATATATTGGAAAAATGTTGAAATTTTTATATAATCTATATAAAAATATTTTAATCAAGCATTTGAAAAAAAATGTTAAGCAAGTATTTGAAAATTATTAAATGTGTATATAAAAAATGTTGATCATATAATAAAAATGATGAATTTTTGTGTTATGTATATAAAAATATTAATCAAGCATTGTTGAAAATGTTGAACAAGTATTTGAAAAATGTCAATCATGCATTTGGTAAGAATTAAATGTTTATAGAAAAAATCTTGACCATTTATTAAAAATTATTAAACTTGTACTTGGAAAAACAACAAAGAAAGAAGGAAACAAAATCGAAGTAAAACGAAAAAACATAAACAAAATTAAAAACACATGAAATCGAGAAAGAAATCAAGAAATTGTAGAAAAACAACGAGAAAAGAAAGAAAGAAAATGAAAACCGAGAAAAACACAAAAAACCCGGTGGAAAACAAAATAAAAAACAGAAATAGAAAAACCAGGAAACACAGTGTAAAAACAGCTTGTTTTGCCTAAAGTAGGCCGCCTCCTACTATACTAGCACAAAACAGACGCTAGCCGAGTGGTTACCAGCTCTTTCATTTTGCCCGGAGACCAGTGTTTGATCCCTCAATTGTGCCCCTTTTCTTCATGATTTTTTAACCTAGTGTACACTAAATGGGCCGGCCCGATGTTGTTTTCGCTCGACGCGAGACATCCTTCAGTCTCGCTTAAAGCGAGATATAGTTGCGGCGCTCTATATGTATCTCTATTTCTAAATGTACAGTTTTTGTAAGGCCTAAAGGGTGGGTAGTTGGTACGTCATTTCGTCTCCTAGCCCCGATTGATCGAACCCTTCTCCCACCGATTTTTATCGAAACGAAGGAAGTCTCCAGTCGCACCGAATTTTTCTCTCTTTCTATGTTTTTTTTCTTGGTCGGACACAGTAGGGTTGAGTGTAGAGGAGGAGCAGAGGGTAGCTGATATAACTGTGAGATAGGCAAATTTCCAATAAAATATAATATCTGGGATTACCAATCAGCAAACACAAGATCTCTTCTAATGATTTTTTTCATTAAAAGGTAGAAAAGAAGTTGGACTCTTGGCAATGCAAACATTTCTCTTATGGAGCAAGAGATATATTGATCAATGCATGTTTATCAAATGTCCCTCTCCCACGGTACCTCTCCTCCGCATGAGTGAGCGAACCCCTACATGGCCACCGCCGCCGACAGCGCCTCCCTCTCGCCTCCGCCTCCCACGTCATTTTCCCCTTTGATTTGGTCCCCAGACCCCACCCCTATCACCAAGCCTAAGCTGCTCTGCTCCCCATCACCCACCGGTCATGGCCTCCCACCTCTGCCTCCACCTGTCCACATCCCAGCCGGGGCGAGGGTTGGTGGTGCTGAGGCAGACTCGGACGGTGAGGGTGAGCGGGACGGGGATGCTGGTGGAGCAGTAGGCCTCTCCTTCTCATACCCTCATCGCTCTATTCACCCATACGGGGACACCGCCGGCACCCCATTGCAAAAGTCTATATGTTCCCTGGAATGTCCCCAAGGCGGGATCTGTTGGGGAACGTAGTAATTTCAAAAAAATTCCTACGCACACGCAAGATCATGGTGATGCATAGCAACGAGAGGGGAGAGTGTTGTCCACGTACCCTCGTAGACCGACAGTGGAAGCGTTATCACAACGCGGTTGATGTAGTCGTACGTCTTCACGATCCGACCGATCAAGTACCGAACGTACGGCACCTCCGAGTTCTACACACGTTCAGCTCGATGACGTCCCTCGAACTCCGATCCAGCCGAGTGTTGAGGGAGAGTTTCGTCAGCACGACGGCGTGGTGACGATGATGATGTTCCACCGACGCAGGGCTTCGCCTAAGCTCCGCAACGGTATTATCGAGGTGTAATATGGTGGAGGGGGGCACCGCACACGGCTAAGAGATCTCAAGGATCAATTGTTGTGTCTCTGGGGTGCCCCCCTGCCCCCGTATATAAAGGAGCAAGGGGGAGGCAGCCGGCCAAGGGGAGAGGCGCGCCATAGGGGGGAGTCCTACTCCCACCGGGAGTAGGACTCCTCCTTTCCTTGTGGGAGTAGGAGAAGGGAAGGGGGAAGGAGAAAGAAGGAAGGGTGCGCCCCCCTTCCCTAGTCCAATTCGGACCAGACCATGGGGAGGGGTGCGGCCACCTTTTGAGGCCTTTCTCTCCTTTCCCGTATGGCCCATTAAGGCCCAATACGAATTCCCGTAACTCTCCGGTACTCCGAAAAATACCCGAATCACTCGGAACCTTTCCGAAGTCCGAATATAGTCGTCCAATATATCGATTTTTACGTCTCGACCATTTCGAGACTCCTCGTCATATCCCCGATCTCATCCGGGACTCCGAACTCCTTCGGTACATCAAAACTCAATAAAACTGTCATCGTAACGTTAAGCGTGCGGACCCTACGGGTTCGAGAACTATGTAGACATGACCGAGACACGTCTCCGGTCAATAACCAATAGCGGGACCTGGATGCCCATATTGGCTCCCACATATTCTACGAAGATCTTTATCGGTCAGACCGCATAACAACATACGTTGTTCCCTTTGTCACCGGTATGTTACTTGCCCGAGATTTGATCGTCGGTATCTCGATACCTAGTTCAATCTCGTTACCGGCAAGTCTCTTTACTCGTTCCGTAACACATCATCCCGCAACTAACTCATTAGTCACAATGCTTGCAAGGCTTATAGTGATGTGCATTACCGAGTGGGCCCAGAGATACCTCTCCGACAATTGGAGTGACAAATCCTAATCTCGAAATACGCCAACCCAACAAGTACCTTTGGAGACACCTGTAGAGCACCTTTATAATCACCCATTTACGTTGTGACGTTTGGTAGCACACAAAGTGTTCCTCCGGTAAACGGGAGTTGCATAATCTCATAGTCATAGGAACATGTATAAGTCATGAAGAAAGCAATAGCAACATACTAAACGATCGAGTGCTAAGCTAACGGAATGGGTCAAGTCAATCACGTCATTCTCCTAATGAGGTGATCTCGTTAATCAAATGACAACTTATGTCTATGGCTAGGAAACATAACCATCTTTGATTAACGAGCTAGTCAAGTAGAGGCATACTAGTGACACTCTGTTTGTCTATATATTCACACATGTATTATGTTTCCGGTTAATACAATTCTAGCATGAATAATAAACATTTATCATGATACAAGGAAATAAATAATACTTTATTATTGCCTCTAGGGCATATTTCCTTCAGTCTCCCACTTGCACTAGAGTCAATAATCTAGATTACACAGTAATGATTCTTACACCCATGGAGCCTTGGTGCTGATCATGTTTTGCTCGTGGAAGAGGCTTAGTCAACGGGTCTGCAACATTCAGATCCGTATGTATCTTGCAAATTTCTATGTCTCCCACCTGGACTAAATCCCGGATGGAATTGAAGCGTCTTTTGATGTGCTTGGTTCTCTTGTGAAATCTGGATTCCTTTGCCAAGGCAATTGCACCAGTATTGTCACAAAAGATTTTCATAGGACCCGATGCACTAGGTATGACACCTAGATCGGATATGAACTCCTTCATCCAGACTCCTTCATTTGCTGCTTCCGAAGCAGCTATGTACTCCGCTTCACATGTAGATCCCGCCACGACGCTTTGTTTAGAACTGCACCAACTGACAGCTCCACCGTTCAATGTAAATACGTATCCGGTTTGCGATTTAGAATCGTCCGGATCAGTGTCAAAGCTTGCATCAACGTAACCATTTACGATGAGCTCTTTGTCACCTCCATATACGAGAAACATATCCTTAGTCCTTTTCAGGTATTTCAGGATGTTCTTGACCGCTGTCCAGTGATCCACTCCTGGATTACTTTGGTACCTTCCTGCTAGACTTATAGCAAGGCATACATCAGGTCTGGTACACAGCATTGCATACATGATAGAGCCTATGGCTGAAGCATAGGGGACATCTTTCATCTTCTCTCTATCTTCTGCAGTGGTCGGGCATTGAGTCTTACTCAACTTCACACCTTGCAACACAGGCAAGAATCCTTTCTTTGCTTGATCCATTTTGAACTTCTTCAAAACTTTGTCAAGGTATGTGCTTTGTGAAAGTCCAATTAAGCGTCTTGATCTATCTCTATAGATCTTGATGCCCAATATATACGCAGCTTCACCGAGGTCTTTCATTGAAAAACTCTTATTCAAGTATCCCTTTATGCTATCCAGAAATTCTATATCATTTCCAATCAGTAATATGTCATCCACATATAATATCAGAAATGCTACAGAGCTCCCACTCACTTTCTTGTAAATACAGGCTTCTCCAAAAGTCTGTATAAAACCAAATGCTTTGATCACACTATCAAAGCGTTTATTCCAACTCCGAGAGGCTTGCACCAGTCCATAAATGGATCGCTGGAGCTTGCACACTTTGTTAGCTCCCTTTGGATCGACAAAACCTTCTGGTTGCATCATATACAACTCTTCTTCCAGAAATCCATTCAGGAATGCAGTTTTGACATCCATTTGCCAAATTTCATAATCATAAAATGCGGCAATTGCTAACATGATTCGGACAGACTTAAGCATCGCTACGGGTGAGAAGGTCTCATCGTAGTCAATCCCTTGAACTTGTCGAAAACCTTTCGCAACAAGTCGAGCTTTATAGACAGTAACATTACCATCAGCGTCAGTCTTCTTCTTGAAGATCCATTTATTTTCAATGGCTTGCCGATCATTGGGCAAGTCAACCAAAGTCCATACTTTGTTCTCATACATGGATCCCATCTCAGATTTCATGGCCTCAAGCCATTTTGCGGAATCTGGGCTCACCATCGCTTCTTCATAGTTCGTAGGTTCGTCATGGTCTAGTAACATAACTTCCAGAACAGGATTACCGTACCACTCTGGTGCGGATCTTACTCTGGTTGATCTACGAGGTTCAGTAATAACTTGATCTGAAGTTTCATGATCATCATCATTAACTTCCTCACTAATTGGTGTAGGTGTCTCAGAAACTGGTTTCTGTGATGAACTACTTTCCAATAAGGGAGCAGGTATAGTTACCTCATCAAGTTCTACTTTCCTCCCACTCACTTCTTTCGAGAGAAACTCCTTCTCTAGAAAATTTCCGAATTTAGCAACAAAAGTTTTGCCTTCGGATCTGTGATAGAAGGTATACCCAACAGTCTCCTTTGGGTATCCTATGAAGACACATTTCTCCGATTTGGGTTCGAGCTTATCAGGTTGAAGTTTCTTCACATAAGCATCGCAGCCCCAAACTTTAAGAAACGACAACTTTGGTTTCTTGCCAAACCACAGTTCATAAGGCGTCGTCTCAACGGATTTTGATGGTGCCCTATTTAACGTGAATGCAGCCGTCTCTAAAGCATAACCCCAAAACGATAGCGGTAAATCAGTAAGAGACATCATAGATCGCACCATATCTAGTAAAGTGCGATTACGACGTTCGGACACACCATTACGCTGTGGTGTTCCGGGTGGCGTGAGTTGCGAAACTATTCCGCATTGTTTCAAATGTAGACCAAACTCGTAACTCAAATATTCTCCTCCACGATCTGATCGTAGAAACTTTATTTTCTTGTTACGATGATTTTCAACTTCACTCTGAAATTCTTTGAACTTTTCAAATGTTTCAGACTTATGTTTCATTAAGTAGATATACCCATATCTGCTTAAATCATCTGTGAAGGTGAGAAAATAACGATATCCGCCACGAGCCTCAACATTCATCGGACCACATACATCTGTATGTATGATTTCCAACAAATCTGTTGCTCTCTCCATAGTTCCGGAGAACGGTGTTTTAGTCATCTTGCCCATGAGGCACGGTTCGCAAGTACCAAGTGATTCATAATCAAGTGGTTCCAAAAGTCCATCAGTATGGAGTTTCTTCATGCGCTTTACACCGATATGACCTAAACGGCAGTGCCACAAATAAGTTGCACTATCATTATCAACTCTGCATCTTTTGGTTTCAATATTATGAATATGTGTATCACTACTATCGAGATTCAACAAAAATAGACCACTCTTCAAGGGTGCATGACCATAAAAGATATTACTCATATAAATAGAACAACCATTATTCTCTGATTTAAATGAATAACCGTCTCGCATCAAACAAGATCCAGATATAATGTTCATGCTCAACGCTGGCACCAAATAACAATTATTTAGGTCTAAAACTAATCCCGAAGGTAGATGTAGAGGTAGCGTGCCGACCGCGATCACATCGACTTTGGAACCATTTCCCACGCGCATCGTCACCTCGTCCTTAGCCAATCTTCGCTTAATCCGTAGCCCCTGTTTCGAGTTGCAAATATTAGCAACAGAACCAGTATCAAATACCCAGGTGCTACTGCGAGCATTAGTAAGGTACACATCAATAACATGTATATCACATATACCTTTGTTCACCTTGCCATCCTTCTTATCCGCCAAATACTTTGGGCAGTTCCGCTTCCAGTGACCAGTTTGCTTGCAGTAGAAGCACTCAGTTTCAGGCTTAGGTCCAGACTTGGGTTTCTTCTCCTGAGCAGCAACTTGTTTGCTGTTCTTCTTGAAGTTCCCTTTCTTCTTCCCTTTACCCTTTTTCTTGAAACTGGTGGTCTTATTGACCATCAACACTTGATGCTCCTTTTTGATTTCTACCTCCGCAGCCTTTAGCATTGCGAAGAGCTCGGGAATTGTCTTACTCATCCCTTGCATATTATAGTTCATCACGAAGCTCTTGTAGCTTGGTGGCAGTGATTGAAGAATTCTGTCAATAACGCTATCATCCGGAAGATTAACTCCCAGTTGAATCAAGTGATTGTTATACCCAGACATTTTGAGTATATGCTCACTGACAGAACTATTCTCTTCCATCTTGCAGCTGAAGAACTTATTGGAGACTTCATATCTCTCAATTCGGGCATTTGCTTGAAATATTAACTTCAACTCCTGGAACATCTCATATGCTCCATGACGTTCAAAACGTCGTTGAAGACCCGGTTCTAAGCCGTAAAGCATGGCACACTGAACTATCGAGTAGTCATCAGCTTTGCTCTGCCAGACGTTCATAACATCTGGTGTTGCTCCTGCAGCAGGCCTGGCACCCAGCGGTGCTTCCAGGACGTAATTCTTCTGTGCAGCAATGAGGATAATCCTCAAGTTACGGACCCAGTCCGTGTAATTGCTACCATCATCTTTCAACTTTGCTTTCTCAAGAAACGCATTAAAATTCAACGGAACAACAGCACGGGCCATCTATCTACAATTAACATAGACAAGCAAAATACTATCAGGTACTAAGTTCATGATAAATTCAAGTTCAATTAATCATATTACTTAAGAACTCCCACTTAGATAGACATCCCTCTAATCCTCTAAGTGATCACGTGATCCATATCAACTAAACCATGTCCGATCATCACGTGAGATGGAGTAGTTTCAATGGTGAACATCACTATGTTGATCATATCTACTATATGATTCACGCTCGACCTTTCGGTCTCCGTGTTCCGAGGCCATATCTGTTATATGCTAGGCTCGTCAAGTTTAACCTGAGTATTCCGCGTGTGCAACTGTTTTGCACCCGTTGTATTTGAACGTAGAGCCTATCACACCCGATCATCACGTGGTGTCTCAGCACGAAGAACTTTCGCAACGGTGCATACTCAGGGAGAACACTTATACTTTGATAATTTAGTGAAGGATCATCTTATAATGCTACCGTCAAACAAAGCAAGATAAGATGCATAAAGGATTAACATCACATGCAATCAATATAAGTGATATGATATGGCCATCATCATCTTGTGCTTGTGATCTCCATCTCCGAAGCACCGTGCTTGTGATCTCCATCTCCGAAGCACCGTCATGATCACCATCGTCACCGGCGCGACACCTTGATCTCCATCGTAGCATCGTTGTCGTCTCGTCAATCTTATGCTTCTACGACTATCGCTACCGCTTAGTGATAAAGTAAAGCATTACATGGCGATTGCATTGCATACAATAAAACGACAACCATATGGCTCCTGCCAGTTGCCGATAACTCGGTTACAAAACATGATCATCTCATACAACAAATTATATCACATCATGTCTTGACCATATCACATCACAACATGCCCTGCAAAAACAAGTTAGACGTCCTCTACTTTGTTGTTGCAAGTTTTACGTGGCTGCTACGGGCTTAGCAAGAACCGTTCTTACCTACGCATCAAAACCACAACGATAGTTTGTCAAGTTGGTGCTGTTTTAACCTTCGCAAGGACCGGGCGTAGCCACACTCGGTTCAACTAAAGTGAGAGAGACAGACACCCGCCAGTCACCTTTAAGCAACGAGTGCTCGCAACGGTGAAACCAGTCTCGCGTAAGCGTACGCGTAATGTCGGTCCGGGCCGCTTCATCTCACAATACCGCTGAACCAAAGTATGACATGCTGGTAAGCAGTATGACTTATATCGCCCACAACTCACTTGTGTTCTACTCGTGCATAGCATCAACGCATAAAACCAGGCTCGGATGCCACTGTTGGGGAACGTAGTAATTTCAAAAAAATTCCTACGCACACGCAAGATCATGGTGATGCATAGCAACGAGAGGGGAGAGTGTTGTCCACGTACCCTCGTAGACCGACAGCGGAAGCGTTATCACAACGCGGTTGATGTAGTCGTACGTCTTCACGATCCGACCGATCAAGTACCGAACGTACGGCACCTCCGAGTTCTACACACGTTCAGCTCGATGACGTCCCTCGAACTCCGATCCAGCCGAGTGTTGAGGGAGAGTTTCGTCAGCACGACGGCGTGGTGACGATGATGATGTTCCACCGACGCAGGGCTTCGCCTAAGCTCCGCAACGGTATTATCGAGGTGTAATATGGTGGAGGGGGGCACCGCACACGGCTAAGAGATCTCAAGGATCAATTGTTGTGTCTCTGGGGTGCCCCCTTGCCCCCGTATATAAAGGAGCAAGGGGGAGGCAGCCGGCCAAGGGGAGAGGCGCGCCATAGGGGGGAGTCCTACTCCCACCGGGAGTAGGACTCCTCCTTTCCTTGTGGGAGTAGGAGAAGGGAAGGGGGAAGGAGAAAGAAGGAAGGGTGCGCCCCCCTTCCCTAGTCCAATTCGGACCAGACCATGGGGAGGGGTGCGGCCACCTTTTGAGGCCTTTCTCTCCTTTCCCGTATGGCCCATTAAGGCCCAATACGAATTCCCGTAACTCTCCGGTACTCCGAAAAATACCCGAATCACTCGGAACCTTTCCGAAGTCCGAATATAGTCGTCCAATATATCGATTTTTACGTCTCGACCATTTCGAGACTCCTCGTCATATCCCCGATCTCATCCGGGACTCCGAACTCCTTCGGTACATCAAAACTCAATAAAACTGTCATCGTAACGTTAAGCGTGCGGACCCTACGGGTTCGAGAACTATGTAGACATGACCGAGACACGTCTCCGGTCAATAACCAATAGCGGGACCTGGATGCCCATATTGGCTCCCACATATTCTACGAAGATCTTTATCGGTCAGACCGCATAACAACATACGTTGTTCCCTTTGTCACCGGTATGTTACTTGCCCGAGATTTGATCGTCGGTATCTCGATACCTAGTTCAATCTCGTTACCGGCAAGTCTCTTTACTCGTTCCGTAACACATCATCCCGCAACTAACTCATTAGTCACAATGCTTGCAAGGCTTATAGTGATGTGCATTACCGAGTGGGCCCAGAGATACCTCTCCGACAATTGGAGTGACAAATCCTAATCTCGAAATACGCCAACCCAACAAGTACCTTTGGAGACACCTGTAGAGCACCTTTATAATCACCCATTTACGTTGTGACGTTTGGTAGCACACAAAGTGTTCCTCCGGTAAACGGGAGTTGCATAATCTCATAGTCATAGGAACATGTATAAGTCATGAAGAAAGCAATAGCAACATACTAAACGATCGAGTGCTAAGCTAACGGAATGGGTCAAGTCAATCACGTCATTCTCCTAATGAGGTGATCTCGTTAATCAAATGACAACTTATGTCTATGGCTAGGAAACATAACCATCTTTGATTAATGAGCTAGTCAAGTAGAGGCATACTAGTGACACTCTGTTTGTCTATATATTCACACATGTATTATGTTTCCGGTTAATACAATTCTAGCATGAATAATAAACATTTATCATGATACAAGGAAATAAATAATACTTTATTATTGCCTCTAGGGCATATTTCCTTCAGGATCCACCATCGCCAATCACTTGAACGGGTTAGGGCATGGATGCGGCCACCACCCACCCCCCCTGGTCGAAGTGTAGCGCGTAGCCCTAGAACATCACTAAGATGAGATATGCTGCTGCCTATTGTCTTACCATCCCATGCACCATGTCGGCAAGCCCTCGCCTCAAGGGAAAAGACTAACAGTCAAAGGTCTTAGTTCTCTACTCCCCCGATCCCACTGCTCTCGGTGGTCTTTTGTCGTCCAGGATCGAAGGTCGCCGGTCTCCGCCGTCTCCCGCGGGATCACCACGCTCGCCACCAGGATAGAAGTGCTCTCGAGGTAGATCAACTCTTGTAACCCCTATACTCATCAAAGTCAATCAAGCAGGAAGTAGGGTATTACCTCCATTAAGAGGGCCTGAACCTGGGTAAACATCGTGTTCCCTGTCTCCTGTTACCTTCGATCCTTAGACGCACAGTTCGGGACCCCCTACCTGAGATCGGCCGGTTTTGACACCGATATTGGTGCTTTCATTGAGAGTTCCACTGTGTCGTCGACAGAAGGTTCGATGGCTTGTTTGATCATCAGCAACGATGCTGTCTCCGGGGAGACCTTCCTCCCCGGTAAACTTTTCGTATTTGGCGGCTTTGCTCTACGTGCCAATTCAGTTGGTCACCATGAGCAGATCGACGACTACGCCCCTGGTCATCAGATCAGATTCGGGAGCCTGAATTACGTCGCCGATATCCGAGGAGACTTGATCTTCGAAGGGTTTACGGCCTCGACCACTATTCCTCACCTCCAAGAAGGCAACCCATCGGATCCGTCATCAGGCGCCGCTCAAAGACCAACTATCATCCCTGCCCTGGCCATAGATCCAGAGCAGACCACCTCATCCGAAGATGGGATCTTAAAACCCACCGGACCCTCTCCTCCCATGGAGCTCTTTTCCGAAGACCCGAAACCAACTATACGTTCAGCGATCCTGGAATCAAACAGGATCCTCCTTTTCATCGAAGAACCGAACTCGCCTCTGGATGCCAACTCCGAACTCTCGAGGTGTGCATCTAGTAAGCACAGCCCGGCAGAATCTGTCGTGCCTAGCCCTGCAGGTCCTCGGTTCCCTGTCCGGCCTTCACTCTTCAACGAGGCCTTGGACTTAATGCGATCCCTCGCCATCACGTAAGCATCGCCTCCGAACTACGTCCAACCCGGACTAGGGGCTGAGAGTGAGGAATTTTACGTCCCACCCACCACCCACTTAATAGCCACTGTCGAGGATTTGACATGCTAGATTATGCCTCCGAAGATATCGACGGTATGGACGACGATGCCGGAGATGAACAAAGCCAAGACCCGCCATTCACCGGGCACTGGACGGTACCCCCACATATGATGTGTATATGGTGGATACACCCAAAAAGGACGACGACGAAGGCAGGAAAAATCCGAGTGAGGACAAGCCCGCGGACACACCACCGAAACATCGACGTCAGCGACGCCGCTCAAAATCACGTCATGAAAAGGACAGTAAAACCGGCACCGGAGACAGTAACACTTAGGACAACGCCGAAGATCCCGAAGACCCCGACGAGCCTACATCCGAACAGGATGATTGAGAGGAGGGACAAGTGAACCCCGACGAGCCGGCCGGGAATGAGGATTCAGAAGATAGTAACTATCTACCGATCTCCGAGGATGATGTCAGCCTCAACAATGAAGACTTCATCGTGCCAGAGGAGCCCCTCGAGCAAGAGCGCTTTAAGCGTCAGCTAATCGCAACTGCGAGAAGCCCAAAAAAGAAGCAGCAACAACTCCAAGCCGAACAGGATACCCTCAATGAAAGATGGACCCAGGTACTAGCTGCCGAAGAATACGGCCTCGAGCGCCCAACAAAGAGTTATCCGAAGCGTCGGCTACTGCCACAATTCAACGATGAGGCCCTTGAGCCAATACCGTCAAGATATAATCATACTGATAAACCAGACCGACCACCACGTGGGCGAGACAGACCGGCTGCTTACGCCGAACACCAGCCCGTGCCACCTCACCGTCGAGGCAAAGAGGTAGCGGCCCCGGGCTACACCTACGACTTACGCCAGGACCTAGAGAATAGAGCCGGCCAGACCAGATCAATCTACGGATCAAGGGGCATGCTCCAACAAGAGACGACGGTCTTCAAGCTTGGCGCGAGCAGCATAACCGAACTCGGGCCGAAAACCGAACACGGATGTCATCCGAACTCCGTCGCGATGTTGCCCGATACAGAGGCGCCACACACCCCTTGTGCTTTACCGATGAGGTAATGCAACACCAATTTTCAGAAGGGTTTAAACCCGTAAACATCGAATCATACAATGGAACGACAGATCCCGCGGTATGGATTGAGGATTTTCTTCTCCATATTCACATGGCCCGTGGCGACGATCTCCACGCCATCAAATACCTCCCCCTAAAGCTGAAAGGACCAGCGCGGCACTGGTTAAACAGCCTACCAGAGAACTCGATTGGTAGCTGGGAAGACTTGGAGGATGCCTTTAGAGACAACTTCCAAGGTACCTACGTCCGGCCTCTGGATGCCGATGACTTAGTCATATAGTCCAGCAACCCAGTGAGTCAGCCCGCAAACTCTGGACTAGGTTCTTAATTAAAAAGAACCAAATCGTCGACTGTCCGGACGCTGAAGCCCTCGCGGCCTTTAAACTTAGCGTCCGGGACGAATGGCTCGCCCAACACCTAGGTCAGGAAAAGCCGAAGTCTATGGCAGCTCTTACCGCACTCATGACTCGCTTCTGCGCGGGAGAGGACAGCTGGCTGGCTCTTAGAAGCAATAGTACCAGTGACCCTGGCACCTCCGAAGCCAGAGATGGCAACGATAGGCCACGACGCAACAAACACAAGCATCGAAGCAACAACGAAGATACCGAAGACACGGCGGTCAACGCCGGATTCGGTTGCTCCAAATCCGGTCAGCGGAAGAAGCCATTCAAAGGAAACAAAGATGGTCCATCCAGTTTGGACAAAATACGCGATCGGCCTTGCCAGATTCATGGCACCCCTGACAAGCCTGCCAATCATTCCAACAGAAATTGTTGGGTCTTTAAACAGGCCGGTAAGTTGAATATCGAACATAAGGGGAAAGGGCCGCCAAGCGAGGACGATGAAGAGCCTCGCCCACTGAACATAGGGGGACAAAAGAAATTCCCCCCAGAGGTGAAAACAGTGAACATGATATATGCCACACATATCCCCAAGAGGGAACGCAAGCGCGCACTAAGGGACGTCTACGCCGTAGAGCCTGTCGCCCCTAAATTCAACCCGTGGTCGGTTGTCCGATCACCTTGAATCGCATGGACCACCCGACCAGTATCCGTTATGGAGGTTCGGCAGCCCAGGTCCTCGATCCAGTTATCGACGGATTCCATCTCACTCGAGTCCTTATGGACGGCGGCAACAGTCTTAACTTGATTTATCAAGACACGGTCCGCAAAATGGGTATTGACCCAACAAGAATCAAGCCTACTAACACCACCTTTAAAGGAGTGATACCCGGCGTAGAAGCCCGCTGCACGGGCTCAATAACATTGGAAGTAGTCTTCGGTTCGCTGGATAACTTCCGAAGCGAAGACTTGATCTTCGACATCGTCCCCTTCCGCAGTGGTTATCACGCACTGCTCGGACGAACCGCCTTCGCTCGCTTCAAAGTGGTCCCGCATTATGCTTACCTAAAGCTCAAAATGCCCGGACCCCGCGACGTTATCACAGTTAATGGAAACATGGAGCGCTCCCTCCGTACCGAGGAGCACACTACAGCCCTTGCAGCCGAGGTACAGAGCGGCCCTTTCAAGCCGAATACTTCACCGGCCATCAAGCCCCCGGACACTATCAAACGAGTCCGGCGGTGTGATCATGTTTTGATTGTGAGATAATTTTAGTCAACGGGTCTGTCACATTCAGATCCGTAAGTATTTTGCAAATTTCTATGTCTACAATGCTCTGCACGGAGCTACTCTAGCTAATTGCTCCCACTTTCAATATGTATCTAGACCGAGACTTAGAGTCATCTAGATAAGTGTTAAAACTTGCATTGACGTAACCCTTTACGACGAACCTTTTGTCACTTCCATAATCGAGAAACATATCCTTATTCCACTAAGGATAATTTTGACCGCTGTCCAGTGATCTACTCCTAGATCACTATTGTAATCCCTTGCCAAAATCAGTGTAGGGTATACAATAGATCTGGTACACAGCATGGCATACTTTATAGAACCTATGGCCAATGCATAGGGAATGACTTTATTTCTCTTTCTATCTTCTGCCGTGGTCGGGCTTTGAGTCTTACTCATTTTCACACCTTGTAACACATGCAAGAACTCTTTCTTTGACTGTTCTATTTTGAACTACTTCAAAATCTTGTTAAGGTACGTACACATTGAAAAAACTTATCAAGCGTCTTGATCTATCTCTATAGATCTTGATGCTCAATATGTAAGCAGCTTCCCAGAGGTCTTTCTTTGAAAAACTCCTTTCAAATACTCCTTTATGCTTTGCAGAATAATTCTACATTATTTCCGATCAACAATATGTCATTCACATATACTTATCAGAAATGTTGTAGTGCTCCCACTCACTTTCTTGTAAATACAGGCTTCACCGCAAGTCTGTATAAAACTATATCCTTTGATCAACTTATCAAAGCGTATATTCCAACTCCGAGATGCTTGCACCAGTCCATAGATGGATCGCTGGAGCTTGCATATTTTGTTAGCACCTTTAGGATTGACAAAACCTTCTGGTTGCATCATATACAACTCTTCTTTAATGAATTCATTAAGGAATGCAGTTTTGTTTATCCATTTGCCAGATTTCATAAAATGCGGCAATTGCTAACATGATTCGGACAGACTTAAGCATCGCTGCGAGTGAGAAAATCTCATCGTGTTCAACACTTTGAACTTTGTCAAAAAACCTTTTTCCGACAAGTCTAGCTTTGTAGATAGTAACACTACTATCAGCGTCCGTCTTCCTCTTGAAGATCCATTTAATCTCAATGGCTCGCCGATCATTGGGCAAGTCACTCAAAGTCCATACTTTGTTCTCATACATGGATCTCATCTCAGATTTCATGGCCTCAAGCCATTTTGCGGAATCTGGGCTCACCATCGCTTCTTCATAGTTCATAGGTTCGTCATGGTCTAGTAACATAACCTCCAGAACAGGATTACCGTACCACTATGGTGCGGATCTTACTCTGGTTGACCTACGAGGTTCAGTAATAACTTGATCTGAAGTTCCATGATCATCATCATTAACTTCCTCACTAATTGGTATAGGCGTCACAGAAACTGGTTTCTGCGATGAACTACTTTCCAATAAGGGAGCAGGTACAATTACCTCATCAAGTTCTACTTTCCTCCCACTCACTTCTTTCGAGAGAAAGTCCTTCTCTAGAAAGGATCCATTCTTAGCAACGAATGTCTTGCCTTCGGATCTGTGATAGAAGGTGTACTCAACTGTCTCCTTTTGGGTATCCTATGAAGACGCACTTCTCCGATTTGGGTTTGAGCTTATCAGGTTGAAATTTTTTCATATAAGCATTGCAACCTCAAACTTTAAGAAACGACAACTTTGGTTTCTAGCCAAACCACAGTTCATATGGTGTCGTCTCAAACGGATTTAGATGGTGCCCTTTTTTTATGTGAATGCAGCTATCTCTAATGCATAACCCCAAAACGATAGTGGTAGATCGGTTAGAGACATCATATATCGCACCATATCTAATAAAGTATGGTTACGATGTTCGGACACACCATTACACCGTGGTGTTCCAGGTGGCGTGAGTAGTGAAACTATTTCACATTGTTTTAAATGAAGGCCAAACTCGTAACTCAAATACTCTTCTCTACGATCAGATCGTAGAAACTTTATTTTTCTTGTTACGATGATTTTCCACTTCACTCTGAAATTATATGAACTTCTCAAATGTTTCAGACTTATGTTTCATTAAGTAGATATACCCATATCTGCTCAAATCATCTGTGAAGGTGAGAAAATAACGATATCCGCCACGAGCCTCAATATTCATTGGACCACATACATCTGTATGTATGACTTCCAACAAATCTGTTGCTCTCTCCATAGTTCCGGAGAACGGCGTTTTAGTCATCTTGCCCATGAGGCACGGTTCGCAAGCATCAAGTGATTCCAAAATCCCATCAGTATGGAGTTTCTTCATGCGCTTTACACCAATATGACCTAAATGGCAGTGCCACAAATAAGTTGCACTATCATTATTAACTTTGCATCTTTTGGCTTCAATATTATGAATATGTGTATCACTACGATCGAGATCCAACAAACCATTTTCGTTGGTGTGTATGACCATAGAAGGTTTTTATTCATGTAAACAGAACAACAATTGTTCTCTAACTTAAATGAATAACCGTATTGCAATAAACATGATCAAATCATATTCATGCTCAACGCAAACACCAAATAACACTTATTTAGTTTCAACACTAATCCCGAAAGTATAGGGAGTGTGCGATGATGATCATATCAATCTTGGAACTACTTCCAACACACATTGTCACCTCTCCTTTTACTAGTCTCTGTTTATTCTGCAACTCCCGTTTCGAGTTACTACTCTTAGCAACTGAACCAGTATCAAATACCGAGGGGTTGCTATAAACACTAGTAAAGTACACATCAATAACAACCTTGCAGAACGACAGCTCGGTCAATCCGGAGCTGGACTAGCAGTTTCGCCTCCGTCAATCGCCTCATCTAATCGTGGCATATGTACCGCGTGTGCATAACTACGCACTCAAAATACCTTGGTCAACAACGGAGGCACATTGAGGATGAGGTCCATAATGCGGCTCGACCCTATTCGGACCTTAATCTTCTTCTTCCTTTTCTCTTCTCTTTTATCTCTTTTTATTTCAGGTTCTTTAAAACCTAAATCACTTTTCGGTGGTACAAGGGCCCTTTCCCAGGCCCCTTTTATATACACGACCGTCGATCCTCTTAAAGGATCCTAAACCAAGGCGAAAAGCGGCGCAGACGTGCAGTAGGGTGTCCAAAGGATCTTCAAGACCACCTTTTCTTCTTTAGGACCTTTATACAGCTTTCCCTTGTTTACAAATTCTTGGCATGTAAAATAGCCTTGATGCTTATGGCATTCTCTGTAAGAGCACGTTTTGACGTATCAATCAGACTATAATGGAAACAGTTTTGTCCAACCCCATTCGGTATTGGCTTATTTCATAATTTGTATTCCCTCTTCGTGTCAGATTGGCACATACACTTCGGCATAGGTTAAAATACCAGGAGCGTTATTCGGCCACATATATTTTTCCAAAAAAGAAATCAAAGTCCGAACACTTTCAGAGTATGCTTCGGCATCCCGAATATTGCATTATATGCATCAGCTCCGAATCATGTCTTTGGTCAATAGTTGGGTTGCCCGCCTCCTGTGGTTACTACCTTACGTTCCGCTTATTCGGTTAGGGTAGTAAAGGGAGAACTACTGCGATTGTGTTTCTGGTTTCGTCCAGTCAAAGACCTTAGTAGAGAAAGCCGAAAACTGACTGTCATGATGCGGCGAGAGTTTGTCAGCGATTCGGCGACTTACTACAAATCTCTTGCGATTTCTTCCGTATTATACGAAGGACTGGCTTTCGTTCAGTCACGTGCCTAAGGCATCCCAGTTCGGATAGCCGCATACGCACCAGGGGCTAGTGCTTAGTCCCACCGTCAAACTCCTATGGCTAAGTGAAAGTGATAAAGCCGCATAGTCCAATTGCCTGGTTCACTACGCAGACACCTCCTTTACGGACCAAGACGTTGGGTCAAGAGTGATCATGCGCTATTCCGAACACCCCCGTACTATCTACGTGGGGACTGAAGCCGACGACTGGCAAACTTTCAAGCTAACAAAATATGGTCGCACAGGAGGCAAGCAATTCTAGATAAAGACATAAATATATTACAAAGCCTTGGTTCATAAAACAGCGTCTGGGTAGCCCGGATACATTCACTCAAACGTGACATCCTTCCAGCATTGGCCCTCTATTAAACGGGCACCCTCTAGGACGTCTTCAAAATATCGCTCTGGCTTGCGGTGGCCCTTGCCTTCGGAGGGGCCCTCGACTGCCACGACGGCAGCCCTCATCTTCGCCCAGTGCATCTTGACATGGGCAAAGGCCATCCGCGCACCCTCTATGCACGCCGAGCGCTTCACAGCTTCAACTCAGGGCAAGGCATCGCCGAGCCGCTTGACCAGGCCGAAGTACCTGCTAGGAATGGGTCCGGCTGGCCACAGCCGGACTATGATGTCCTTCATGGCCAAACCGGACATCCTATGTAGCTCCGCCAGCTGCATCATCTGGTTGTTTAGCAGCGTTGGCCGCTCCGGCGCCAGGTACTGCGACCAGAAGAGCTTCTCCGTCGTGTTCCCCTCTTGGGCCCGGAAATACTGTGCGGCGTGGCAGCACTCCTCGGCAGATCCGCAAAGGCGTCTGAGAACTCCATAGTCGAGTGAGCAAGGCATATTTCTGACTGCTGAATTTACTCTGCAAAAGAAAGGGCTTACCAGCCTCTATCTGCTCGGCCTGCTTGATCTCCTCGCGAGCCGCCCGGGACTCGGTCCGCGCTTCCTTGGCCTCTTGGAGAGCCTTGGCGAGTTTGACCGCTTGGGCCTTATTTTTCTCCTCCAAAGCCTCACACTTGCCGGCGGCGTCCTTGAGCTCTTGCTCCACCTCAGTCACCCGCTCCTCATATTGGCGGCGGGCGACCTACTCGGCCTTCAAATCCGTAGCCGCTTTATCAGCGGCCGCTTGGCTCACCCGTGCCTGCTCCTTGGCTTGGGCGAGGGCGCTCTTCAAAATCTCGACCTCGGCCGCACTGCCTGTAATCATGATCAGGGCAACACACGCGCTTAAAACTATGAACTGGCATATAACTTAAGGTGTGCGAGCAATTTTTTCAAAACATACCTTGCGCCTCATCAAATTGCTTGTTGATGCGGACGAGATTCTCATCGGCCAGCTCCAGCTTCCGCTTGAGCTCGGATACTTCGGCGGCCTGGGCGGTCGCCGCTAACAGTGAAGCCTATTTATCACAATAGACAAGTACTTTATCTCCTGCGAATATTACTTGATCCTCTGTTCGGCCCTTTTTCCAAGGCCGAACAGAGTCTCAGGGGCTACTGACTACACACAGGCATATTTTCTACATATACAAAGCGGCTACGAATATTACATTGCATACCTCAAAGCCTGTTAATAGGCTGGTGAAGGCTTCGTTCAACCCGCTTTTGGCAGACTGAACCTTCTCAACCACCATACCCATCAGGGTACAGTGCTCCTCTACGACGGAAGCACGTTGCAGTGCATCCATCACAGGATTTGGCGCCTCCGGATTAGTGGAGGTCGCCGTCGGAGTAGGCGCTCCACGTCCTTTGAAGGGGGTTGCTCGCTCGATTTCAGAGCCACATGGGTCTCCAGAATAGTGTTCGGTTGGGGGCCGGACTGGTCAGGGCCCCCATCGTCAGTCTCCATGGGGGTTGTGCCCCCCATGTTCTCGGCAGCCGAGGCATTACCCTCTGGCGCTGTCTTGGCGGCCTCCCGCACCTCTCCATGGCCCGGAGAGACCCTTTGGGACAACACTTCGGTGTCGTCCGTGGCGGTTGGAGGGGAGGCTCGTGGAGGCGTCTCGCTCTCCACCATCCCCGGCTCCAGCGAGTTCCCTGAAGATGATGATAGTTGGGGGAGATTGCGGGCCGGACTGAAGCACACAATACCATGTGTTAAAACAACAGTCATAAAGACCAGATATGTGTACAGTGTCCTGGGATACTTACGATGCGGCTAGGGGCTTTGACCTGGGGTGCCACTCAGGGATGGCTTCTGCATCCGAATCCGAGCCGTCCGGGAGGGATACCTTCCCCCTTTTGTACGCCTCCACCTCCGGGTCTACGGAAGCCGCCCTCTTCTTCTTCCTCCCCCTCGGGGGAGAATCGCTTTCAGCCTCCTCCTCCTCATCGTCTTCATCTCCCTCGTGGGAGGAGGGAGCTTCGATCTCTCCAAACACGGTGTCCGAAGTACCTTTATGGCGGAAGCCACCTTTGGCCTCCTTGCGCCTTTTGATTTGTGAACTAAGTTATGTTCGAAAACTAAAACACTTACCGGGGTAGCCGGATGTGTGCTGTCAAAGCCAATGTCGTCGGTCATCTCCGGCCACGACTTCTGGGTCTTGAAGAGCAGCTTCCAGATCTCTTCGCTGCGTTGTGCCGAAGAATCGCTGCAGGGTACGCGGCCCTTCCGGATTGAACTCCCACATGTGGAGAGGCCGGCATTGGCATGGAAGGGTCCGGCAGAAAAGCATCACCTGAATCACGTCAGTGAGACTGGTGGTCTTGTCTATTATATTTTTAATGCGCGTTTGCAGCATCGTCACTTCGTCGGTCGACCCCCAGTCCAGACCCTTGTTGGTCCACGACGCGAGCCGCATTGGGGGTCCGGATCTAAACTCGGGAGTGGCCGCCCAGTTGGCGCCGCGAGGTTCGGTGATGTAGAACCACGCCTGCTGCCATATCTTGACAGTCTCCACAAAGGCCCCTTTGGGCCAAGTAGTGTTGGGGAGCTTGCTCACCATGGCGCCGCCGCAGTCCGCGTGCTGACGGTCGACCACCTTCGGCTTCAAGTTAAAGACCTTGAGCCATAGGCCAAAGTGTGGGGGAATGCGGAGGAGCGCCTCACACACTACGATGAACACCGAGATGTGGAGGAAGGAATTTGGGGCTAGATCGTGGAAATCTATCCCATAGTAAAACATGAGGCCGCGGACAAAGGGGTGGAGTGGAAACCAGAAAGTGGGGGATAAATACCACCCTTTTGCCAGGCTCCGGGGTGGGGATGACCTGCTTCTTGGCAGGGATCCTGTGTGCGACATCCGCAGCCAGGTACCCCGCCTCTCAGAGCTCCTTGACGTCCTTCTCCGTCACAGAGGAGGCCACCCACTTGCCTTGAGAACCGGATCCGGACATGGCTGGAAAGGTTGGTGGCGGTGGCGAAGATCGAAGCTTGGGCGCTGGAGCTCGAGGATGGGAAGGCTGAGGAAGGAAGAAGGCGTGGGGTGAAAAGAAGGGATCTTTATCCGCTTATATAGGCTGTGAATATCAAGCGCCCGCCCTGCTAGTTTTGTGTGATTGAAGTTTTCAAGTTTTGGGTTATCTTATGATGGATGAAGGAAGGATAGAAGAGCCTAAGCTTGGGGATGCCCTGGCATCCCAAGCTATTATCCAAAAATGAGCAACCAACTAAGCTTGGGGATGCCCCCGAGTGGCATCCCCTCTTTCTTCTAACGACCATCGGTTACTCGAAGCTATATTTTTATTCGTCACATACTATGTGTTTTGCTTGGAGCGTCTTGTATGATATGAGTCTTTGCTTGTTTTATTTTGTGTTTTAAGTCTTGATTCCTTGCTGGACACACCTATTTGAGAGAGCCAAAATTATTTCATGACTTGTTAGAATTGCTCTCTATGCTTCACTTATATCTTTTTGAGCACGGTGTGCTTTAGTATTTTTGAAGAAATGCTCTCTAGCTTCACTTAGATTTATTTGAGAGTTAGAATTTTTTTCAAGAAATTCTCTCTTGCTTCACTTAAATTATTTTGAGAGAAAGAAAAATTATGCCCATGATCTTCACTTATATTTGTTTGAGCTTATCAAAAGCAACACATGAAAATTAGTCCCAAAGTGATAGATATCCAAGAAGGATATAATAAAAACTTTCATGAAGATCATTGGACAAAATAAACTTGATTCCTTGTAATAGTTTCGAGATATGATGATGTGATATGTGAGTCATGTTGATGAGCAATTATGCTTTAGTAAGAATATTGGTGTTAAGGTTTGTGATTCCCTATGCAAGCACGAAAGTCAATAGTCATGCAATGAAATTATATCCTACTTGTGGTGCATTATTCGGTGTTAATTATGCTTAATGCTTGCTTATGAGATTATTCATTTCTTGGTTGGTCGCTTCTCAATCTTTTGCTAGCCTTCATTTTGCACTAAGTATGATCTCTACTTGTGCATCCAAAAACCTTTAAACCAGTTTTGCCACATGATTCCACTATATCTACCTATATGCGGTATTCTTTTGCCGTTCTAAGAAAATTTGTATGTGCCATCTCTAATTTTCAAAATAAACTTCTCTTTTTGGGTGTTCGTACTGCCCGCGGAGCTGTGAGGGGTGGCTAATATTTTCCATGCTAGATGTGTTATTCTCACGATGAGTGTTTATTCACTTGTCATTGCACGAGAGTAAGGCCAAGGTATTAGGGATGCCCAGTCCCGAAATGAAAAATGAATTTACTTTATGTTGTCAAACAATAAATTCCTTGGAAAGTGTTGGTATGGAAGGCACCCGTGGATACGGTTATCCATGGAAAGTGAAAGTATGGTGGAAAAAGGAATAAACTTTATTTTCTGTTTGGGAACTGCCTATGATATATTTAGCATGGAAAGTGTTTGGAACTCTAAGTCGTTTTCGTTGGTGGGAAAGACACACCTCCCAAAATGTTTTTATCTCGAAGTTTTTTGCTTTGAGCTCTGGCACCTCTACAAATCCCTACTTCCCTCTGCGAAGGGCCTTTTTAAACTTTATGTAATTTTTATTTTGAATTTAATTCTCCATCTTCTCTTATAAAAGCACCAACTAGGAGGCAATATGATCATACTTGAGTATTGGGTGTAGCTAATATGCGAGTGTGTTTCATGAATGGATCAATGATTGAGCATGATGGGCTAGGGATAACTTATTTTAGCGTTGATATTTTGAAAGACATGGTTGCTTGTTGATATGCTTGAGTATTTAAGTCATTATGTCAAAACTAGACTATTGCTTTGAATCAAGTAAAAGTCCAAATGTCCAAGCTATAAAGAAAAGATTATGATATGACATGTTAGGCAGCACTCCACATCAAAAATTCTGTTTTTATCACTTACCTGCTCGGGACGAGCAGGAGTTAAGTTTGGGGATGCTGATACATCTCCAACGTATCTATAATTTTTTATTGTTCCATGCTGTTATATTATCAATCTTGGATGTTTTGTAATCATTTTATAGTCATTTTATATCATTTTTTGGTACTAACCTATTGATATAGTGCCAAGTGCCAGTTGTTGTTTTCTGCATGTTTTTTACATCGCAGGAAATCAATACCAAATGGAGTCCAAATGCAACGAAACTTCACGGAGAATTTTTATGGACCAGAAGACACCTAGTGGGCCAAGGCGGCGCCTGGGGGTGCTCCAAGGGGAGCACAACCCACCAGGGCACACCAGAAGGCCTAGGCGCGCCCTGGTGGGTTGTGCCCACCTCGGGTGCCCCCTGATACGTCTCCAACGTATCTATAATTTTTGATTGTTCCATGTTGTTTTATTATCAATCTTGGATGTTTTATAATCATTTTATAGTCATTTTATATCATCTTTTTGGTACTAACCTATTGACATAGTGCCAAGTGCCAGTTGCTATTTTTTGCATGTTTTATACATCGTAGGAAATCAATATCAGACGGAGTCCAAATGCCCCGAAACTTTACGGAGAATTTTTATGGGCCAGAAGGAACACCATGGGCCCTGGTTGCACCTGGGGGAGTCCCAAGGAGGGGAAAACCCACCAAGGTGCGCCAGGAGGCCCAGGCACACCCTGGTGGGTTGTGCCCACCTCGGGTGCCCCCGGACCGCCTCTTTGCTCTATAAATACCCCAAAAATTCCAGAACCCTAGGGGAGTCGACGAAATATTTATCCAGCCGCCGCAGAGTCCAGAACCACCAGATCCAATCTAGACACCATCTCGGATGGGGTTCACCACCTCCATTGGTGCCTCTCCGATGTAGACCTTCGGGTCCGTAGTTAGTAGTTAGATGGTTTCCTCTCTCTCGCTGAATTCTCAATACAATGGTTTCTTGGAGATCCATCTGATGTAACTCTTTTTGCGGTGTGTTTGTTGGGATTTGATGAACTTTGAGTTTATGATCAGTTATATCTTTTTATATCCTTGAAAGTTATTTGAGTTTCTTTGATCTCTTATAGCCTCGTATTTCTTCTCCGATATTTGGGTTTTGTTTGGCCAACTTGATCTATTTATCTTGCAATGGGAAGAGGTGCCCGGTAGTGGGTTCGATCTTACGGTGCTTGATCCCAGTGACAGAAAGGGAAACGACACGTATGTATCGTTGCTACTAAGGATAAAACAATGGGGTCTATCTCTACATAGATAGATCTTGTCTACATCATGGCATCGTTCTTATTGCATTACTCCGTTTTTCCATGAACTTAATACACTAGATGCATGCTGGATAGTTGTCGATGTGTGGAGTAATAGTAGTAGATGCAGGCAGGAGTCGGTCTACTAATCTTGGACGTGATGCCTATGTAATGATCATTGCCTGGATATCGTCATAATTATTTGAAGTTCTATCAATTGCCCAACAGTAATTTGTTCACCCACCGTTTGTTATTTTTCTCGAGAGAAGCCACTAGTGAAACCTACGGGCCCCGGGTCTTCTTTCTCATATATGTGCTTTGTGATCTACTTTTACTTTGCATTTTTATTCAGATCTATTAAACCAAAAATACAAAAATACTTTGCTGCACTTTATTTTATTTGCGATCTATTATTTCAATCTATTAAAATTTTCTCCCGTCTCCGTGTCAATTTCTGGCGCCGTTACCCGAAAGGGATTGACAACCCCTTTAACACATCGGGTTGCGAGTGGCTGTTATTTGTGTGCAGGGGCTGTTTACGTTGCGTTGCTTGGTTCTCCTACTGGTTCGATAACCTTGGTTTCATATCTGAGGGAAATACCCACCACCGCTGTGCTGCATCATCCCTTCCTCTTTGAGGAAATACCGACGTATCTTCAAGCAACATCACCCCCCGGACCGCCTCTTTGCTCTATAAATACCCCAATATTCTAGAAACCCTAGGGAATCGACGAAAATCAATTCCAGCCGCCGCAGAGTCCAGAACCACCAGATCCAATCTAGACACCATCAGGGAGGGGTTCACCACTTCCATTGGTGCCCCTCCGATGATGCGTGAGTAGTTCTTTGTAGACCTTTGGGTCCGTAGTTAGTAGCTAGATGGCTTCCTCTCTCTCACTGAATTCTCAATACAATGGTCTCTTGGAGATACATATGATGTAACTCTTTTTGCGGTGTGTTTGTTGCGATCGGATGAACTTTGAGTTTATGATCAGATCTATCTTTTTATACCCATGAAAGTTATTTGAGTTTCTTTGATCTCTTATATGCATGATCTCTTATAGCCTCGTATTTCTTCTCCGATATTGGGTTTTGTTTGGCCAACTTGATCTATTTATCTTGCAATGGGAAGAGGTGCTTTGTAGTGGGTCCGATCTTACGATGCTTGATCCCAGTGACAGAAGGGGAACCGACACGTATGTATCATTGCTACTAAGGATAAAATGATGGGGTCTATCTCTACATAGATAGATCTTGTCTACATCATGTCATCGTTCTTATTGCATTACTCTGTTTCTCCATGAACTTAATACACTAGATGCATGCTGGATAGCGGTCGATGTGTGGAGTAATAGTAGTAGATGCAGGCAGGAGTCGGTCTACTAATCTTGGACGTGATGCCTATATAATGATCATTGCCTGGATATCGTCATGATTATTTGAAGTTCTATCAATTGCCCAACAGTAATTTGTTTACCCACCGTTTGCTGTTTTTCTCAAGAGAAGCCACTAGTGAAACCTACGGCCCTCGGGTCTCTTTTCATATATTTGCCTTTGCGATCTACTTTTCCTTTGCTTTTATTTTCAAATCTATTAAACCAAAAATACAAAAACACCTTGCACCATTTTATTCTTATTTATTTTATTTGGCGTTCGACCTATCAATCTAACTACAATTTTATTCACGTCCGTTTGCCAGTTTCTGGCGCCGTTACCCGAAAGGGATTGACAACCCCTTTAACACGTCGGGTTGCGAGTAGTTGTTATTTGTGTGCAGGGGCTGTTTACGTTGTGTTGCTTGGTTCTCCTACTGGTTCGATAACCTTGGTTTCATCACTGAGGGAAATACCTACCGTCAATGTGTTGCATCATCCCTTCCTCTTTGGGGAAATACTGACGTAGCTTCAAGCCGCATCAGCCCCCCTCGGGGCACCCCCCAGGTGCTGCTCTGGCCCATTGGTTGTTTTCTGGTCCATAAAAAATCCACAAAAAGTTTCGTGGTGTTTGGACTCCGTCTGATATTGATTTCCTGCGATGTAAAAAACAACCAAAACACAGCAACTGGCACTGGGTCAATAGGTTAGTCCCAAAAAATGATATAAAGTTGTTATAAAATGATTGTAAAACATCCAAGAATGATAATATAACAGCATGAATACTTCATAAATTATAGATAAGCTTAATTCATACTCGTCCTCGAGTAGGTAAATGATAAAAGAAATAATTTATGAAGTGTGAATGCTAGTAAAGTGCATAAGTTTGATCAATGACAATTTCAATCACTTTTCCTAGCATCATAGCAGCAATTCTTTCTCATAAAATTTCTCATGTTAAAGTAGCAACCAATTCACATGTTAAGGTTCAAACAATGAATTCTCTTGAAACTCAACAACCTATATATGTTCTCGGTCACCAAGCAATTCCAATTCAACTTATTCAACTGAGTCTAAGTAAGAGCTCCACATACTCAACCATCATATAGTCTTCTATGATTGCTAACACTCACCGCATACACATGAGCAAAACCTTTCAACCGGACACATAGAAAGATAGGGGCTTATAATTTCGCCTCCCAACGTATTCACCTCAAGGGTGATGTCAACAATAATAACTCATGCTATCCATATCCAACTGGACATATGTGCCTAGATCTTTCCTCACCACATGATGCTTGCCAAAGGAGAAAAATAAAAAGGAATAGAGAGAAAAACTTTGACTCTTGCATAAAAGTAAATACATAAAAGTAAAAGATAGGCCCTTCGCAGAGGGAAGCAGAGGTTGCCATGCGCTTATTTGTTTGTATGTTCAACCCCTTAGTGCAAAAGAACGTCATGTTATATTGCCCCTTATGATAGCAACCTTTATTATGCAGTCTGTCGCTTTTATTCTTTGCCATCACAAGTTTGTACAACGCTCAATTTTCTCTTACACTAAATGATCTAACACTTTTAGAAGCAATTTTTATTGCCTTATTGTACTGATGACAATACTTGAAGGATCTTGCTCAATCCTTAGGTAGGTATGGTGGACTCTTGAAAATAAGATTTGGGTTTAAGGCTTTTTGGATGCACAAGTAGTATCTTTACTTGGTGCGGAATTTTTGGCTAGCAAAGATGGGGGACAAGCACCACATGTTGAAGGATCTATGATAATAAAACTTCTATGTGAATATGAACAAACATAAATCATTATGTTGTCTTCATTGTCCAACGTCAACTACTTTGGCATATAATATTTTGATGGGGTCTCACAATCAAAGATTTCCAAGATAGTGTATTTGCATGTGAAAGTTCTCTTCCTTCTACTAATCATTCATGAATTGCTTCTATGACCAATATTGTGATTGTCAAGCCTCAAAATATTTCACTTTCTAAACCCAATGTGAAGCTACTACTAGGCATGATATGCTTTCAACTTCATGACATTCAATTTATTCAATAATTTACTCATAGGATATAAGTGAAGCAAAAGAGTAAATGACAAGCTACTCCAAAAAGATATAAGTGAAGATGATAAGCATAATATTTCTTTCTCTCAAAATAATTTAAGTGAATCAAGAGAGAATTTTTTTCAAAACTACTAAAGCACACCATGCTCAAAAATATATAAGTGAAGCACTAGAGCAATTCCATAGAAAAGAGCTTCGTTGACGGGATGTGAGTGCCGCTTACCTTGCCTCCCCGCAACTATTTGAGGACTCTATTTTATTTAAAAACTTTCAGATCTAAGTATTTTATTAAAACAGCAAGCAAAACAAAATAAAATGACCTTTCAAGGATAGCACAACTCATGCGAAGAAGCAAAAACTTAGGCTCAACCGATACTAACCGATAATTGTCGAAGAAAAAAGGTGGGATGCCTATCGGGGCATCCCCAAGCTTAGATGCTTGAGACTTCTTGATATATTATCTTGGTATGCCTTGGGAATCCCCAAGCTTGAGCTTTTGTGTCTCCTTAATTCCTTTTATATCACGGTTTCCCTAAATCTTAAAAACTTCATCCACACAAAACTTAACAAGAACTCGTGAGATAAGTTAGTATAAACCAATGAAAAAACCTTATCATTCTCTACTGTAGCAAATCACAAAAATTATTATTCAACATTGCATACTAAATTCCTCTGCATATTTAATACTCCTATCCTCAAATAGAATCATTAAACAGGCAAACATATGCAAACAATGCAAACATAATAGCAATCTGCCAAAACAGTACAGTCTGTAAAGAATGCAAGAGTATCAGTACTTATTTAACTCTAAAAATTATGGAAAAAAATACCACACTGTATAAAATATATAATATCTTACTATGCAAAAAGTTTCAACATTTTATCACGTTTTGAATTTTCTAGGGAATTTTTGCAACAGCGATAAACTTTCTGTTTTGAAACAGCAACGTATAGACTTGCAAAATAAGCAGGGTAAAGGCTATCCTTGAAATTTTTATTGAAATGAAAGATGCAAAACATTATTATAAATAACATCAAGAAAATAAAAACAAAATAAATTGACGCTCCAAGTAAAACTCATATCATGTGACGAATGAAAATATAGCTCCAAGTGAGGTTATAGATAATGGTGGAGACGAAAGAGGGGATGCCTTCCGGGGCATCCTCAAGCTTAGTTGCTTGGATATTCCTTGAATATTGACTTGGGGTGCCTTGGGCATCCACAAGCTTAGGGTCTTCTCACTCCTTATTCTCCTCATATCGACATCTCACCCAAAACTTGAAAACTTCAATCACACAAAACTTGACGGAACTTCGTGAGATAGGTTAGTATGATAAAGAGCAAACCATTTCACTTTGGTACTGTCAAAGACAAGATTCATAATTGTTTCCACACAATGCCTACTGTAGCATATCATTTCCACAATTTATATTAAGCAATATAAGCCATAAAAACTAGGAAACAAGCAAACTATGCATTGAAAACAGAATCTGTCAAAAACAGAACAGTCTGTAGTAATCTGTACTCAAACCATACTTCTGCTACTCCAAAAATTATGAAAAAATTAGGACCACGTGAGCAATTTGCATATTAATATTCTTCAAAAAGTCAACTCAAAAGCACTCTTCTGTTAAAAATGAGAATTATTTTCGTGAGCGCAAAATTTTCTGTTTTTCGGCAAGATCAAATAAACTATCACCCAACATGATCCCAGAGGCTTTACTTGGCACTTTATTGAAACAAAAACAATAAAACATTATTACTACAGTAGCATAATCATGTGAACACACAAAAACAGTAGGTAAAAGTGTTGGGTTGTCTCCCAACAAGCGCTTTCTTTAATGCCTTTTTAGCTAGGCATGATGAGTTCAATGATGCTCGCATAAAAGATAAGGATTGAAACATAACAAGTGCATCATGAAACACATGGAAAGCACATTTAAGTCTAACCCACTTCCTATGCATAGGGATTTTGTGATCAAATAATTTATGGGAACAAGAATTAACTAGCATAGGAAGGCAAAACAAGCATAACTTCAAAATTTTCAACACATAGAGAGGAAACTTGATATTATTGCAATTCCTACAAGCATAAGTTCCTCCCTCATAATAATTTTCAGTAGCATCATGAAGAAATTCAACAATATAACCATCACATAAAGCATTCTTTTCATGATGCATAATCATAGAAAACTTATTACTCTCCACATAAGCAAATTTCTTCTCATCAATAGTAGTGGGAGCAAACTCAACAAAATAACTATCATGAGAGTGAAAATTAAAATCATGATGACAAGTTTCATGGTTATCATTCTTATTTATAGCATACATGTCCTCACCATAATCATCATAGATAGCAACTTTGTTATCATAGTCAATTGAAGCCTCATCCAAAATGGTGGATTCATCATTAAATAAAGTCTTGGCCTCTCCAAATCCACTTTCATCATTATAATCATCATAAATAGGAGGCATGCAATCATTATAGCAAATTTGCACATCAAATCTTGGGGGACTAAAAATATCATCTTCATCAAACATAGCATCCCCAAGCTTATGGCTTTGCATATCATTAGCATCATGGATATTCAAAGAATTCATACTAACAACATTGCAATCATGCTCATCATTCAAATATTTTGTGCCAAACATTTTATTGAGTTCTTCTTCTAGCAATTGAGCACAATTTTCCGATCCATCATTTTCAAGAAAGATATTATAAAGATGGTCAATAATATGATGCAACCTCAATTCCATTTTTTTGTAGTTTTCTTTTATAAACCAAACTGGTGATAAAACAAGAAACTAAAAGATTAAATTGCAAGATCTAAATACCTTCAAGTACTCACCTCCCCGGCAACGGCGCCAGAAAAGAGCTTGATGTCTACTACACAACTTTATTCTTGTAGACACGTGTTGGGCCTCCAAGCGCAGAGTTTTGTAGGACACTAGCAATTTTCCCTCAAGTGGATGACCTAAGGTTTATCAATCCATGGGAGGCGTAGGATGAAGATAGTCTCTCACAAAGGACCCTACAACCAAATACAAGAAATCTCTTGTGTCCCCAACACACCCAATACAATGGCAAATTGTATAGCTACACTAGTTCGGCGAAGAGATGGTGATAAAAGTGTAATATGGATGGTAGAAATATATTTTTATAGTCTGAATAAATAAAAACAGCAAGGTAGCAAATAGTAAACGGGCACAAAAACGGTATTTCAATGCTTGAAAATGCGGCCTAGGATCCGTACTTTCGCTAGTGCAACCTCTCAACAGTGCTAATATAATTGGATCATATAACCATCCCTCAAAGTGCGATGAAGAATCACTCCAAAGTTCCTATCTAGCGGAGAACATAAGAATAAATTGTTTGTAGGGTATGGAACCACCTCAAAGTTATTCTTTCCGTTCGATCTATTCAAGAGTTCGTACTAAAATAACATAAAGCTACTCTTTCCGTTCGATCTATCCTAGAGTTCGTACTAAAATAACACCAAAGAAAATTCATATTCATAATAGTCAATCCAACACAAAGAACTTCAAAGAGTGCCCCAAGATTTCTACCGGAGTAACAAAGACAAGAACGTGCATCAACCCCTATGCATAGATTACCCCAATGTCACCTCGGGAATCCGCGAGTTGAGTGCCAAAACATATATCAAGTGAATCAATACGATACCCCATTGTCACCACGAGTATTCAATTGCAACACATATATCAAGTGTTTTCAAATCCATAAAAGTATTCAATCCGATAACAACAAAATCTCAAAGGGAAAATCTCAATTCATCACAACAAGATAAAGAGGGGAAAACACCATATGATCCGACTATATTAACAAAGCCCGCGATACATCAAGATCATGACATCTCAAGAACATGAGGGAGAGAGAGATTAAACACATAGCTACTGGTACAAACCCTCAGCCCCGAGGGTGGACCACTCCCTCCTCATCATGGTGGCCGCCGGGATGATGAAGATGGCCACCGAAGATGATTCCCCCCTCCGGCAGGGTGCCGGAATGGGGTCTAGATTGGTTTTCGGTGGCTACAGAGGCCGGCGGCGGCGGAACTTCTGATCTAGGTTAACCCTGAGGGTTTTAAGAATATTTGTGAATTTATAGGGTAAAGAGGGGGTGCGGGAGGCCACCGAGGTGGGCACAACCCACCTGGGCGCGCCTGGGCCCCCAGGCGCGCCCTGGTGGGTTGTGTCCCCCCTCGGGGCACCCCCAGGTGCTGCTCTGGCCCATTGGTGGTCTTCTGGTCCATAAAAAATCCACAAAAAGTTTCGCGGTATTTGGACTCCGTTTGATATTGATTTCGTGCGATGTAAAAAACAAGCAAAAAATAGCAACTGGCACTGGGCACTAGGTCAATAGGTTAGTCCCAAAAAATGATATAAAGTTGCTATAAAATGATTGTAAAACATCCAAGAATGATAATATAACAGCATTAATACTTCATAAATTATATATACGTTGGAGACGTATCAACCGCCGAAAGATCTTGAGTTTTTGAGCTTTTTTCCTATATTCCATTGATTGAATGAATTTCAAGACATTTACCAAAAGTAATTCAAAATTTAAGTACAAGTGTGTTATAATTTGGTTACAAAAAGTGGAAAAATCATTTTAAGGTACTTAGGTAGGATTACATGCAGTATTCACAAAAAAGTTGAAAGATGCAACCCTTTTCTATGAATAGCCATGTTGACAATGTTTACCCCATTTTGCAAAAAAATGAAAGAAAATGAAAAAGAGTCAAAAATGTAATACTTTTGCAAGGAGTCCTTTTATGTGTACTAATTTCCAGTAAAAATGATAAACTAGGAATATAATGATTTTAAAAAAATGTTCACAAAATGGACACCATCTATGATGGTTCATGTCTTTCAAGCCAAATGACCAAGTTCATGGCCATATCCATGTCATATTTTCATATAAGGTGATGATATTTGGCACAAACATGGGGATTAGCATGCCAAACAAGATTGCCAAAGGGAGATTCCAAAAATTTGTTATAAAAGTAAATAAATCATTTTCAAGTGCCAAAAATGTTTTTTTTGTGAAGCAAGTACCACAAATAAGATTGAAAATTGAACCTTTGCAATTTTCACATGAAATGGACCTATTGAAGGCCTATTGTCGAAAGATTTTAAGTTTTTGAGCTCTTTTGCTATATTGCATTAATTAAATGAATTTCTGGACATTTACTAAAAGTATTCCAAAATTGAACTACAAGTGTGTTATAGTATGGTTAGAAAAAGTGGAAAAATCATTTTAAGGTAATTAGGTAGGATTATATGCAATATTCACAAAAAAAGTTGAAAGATTCAACCCTTTCTATGAATAGCCATGTTGACAATGTTGACCCCATTTTGCAAAAAGTGAAAGAAAATGAAAAAGGATTAAAAAATGCAATCCTTTTGCATGGAGTTCTTTTATGTGTACTAATTTCCAGGAAAAATGATAAACTAGGAATACAATGATTATTTTTAAAAAGTGTTCACAAAATGGAATACCATCTATGAAGGTTCAAGCCTTTCAAGCCAAATGATCAAGTTCATTGCCATATCCATGTCATATTTTCATATAAGGTGATGATACTTGTCACAAAAATGTGGCTTACCATGCCAAACAACATTGCCAAAGGGAGATTCCAAAATTTTGTTATAGAAGTATATAAATCATTTTTCAAGTGCCAAAAAAATGTTTTTTTGTGAAGCAAGTACCACAAATAAGATTGAAAATTGAACCTTTGCAAATTTCACATGAAATGGACCATATTGGAGGCCTACTCCTGAAAGATTTTGAGTTTTTGAGCTTTTTTGCTATATTCCATTGATTAAATGAATTTTTGGACATTTACCAAAAGTAATTCCAAATTGAACTACAAGTGTATTATAGTTTGGTTACAAAAAGTGGAAAAATCATTTTAAGGTACTTAGGTAGGATTATATGCAGTATTCACAAAAAAGTTTAAAGATTGAACCCTTTTTTTACGAATAGCCATGTTGACAATGTTGACCCCATTTTGCAAAAAGTGAAAGAAAATGAAAAAGAGTCAAAAATGCAATCCTTTTGCATGGATTCCTTTTATGTGTAGTAGTTTCTAGGAAAAATGATGAACTAGGAATACAATGATTATTTTAAAAAAGTGTTCACAAAATGGACTACGGTCTATGAAGGTTCATGGCTTTCAAAGGCAAATGAGTAAGTTCATGGCTATATCCATGTCATATTTTCATAGAAGGTGACGATATTTGGCACAAACATGGGGCTTACCATGCCAAAAAAGAATGCCAACGAGATATTCCAAAATTTTGTTTAAATGAATCATTTTGAAGTGCTAAATTGTTTTTTGTGAAGCAAGTACCACAAATAAGATTGAAAATTGAACCTTTTTGGCACAAACATGGGGCTAGCATGCCAAACAAGATTGCCCATGGGAGGTTCTAACTTTTTGTTGTAAAAAATGAATTTTCATTTTTTAAGTGTGAAAAGAGGGTTTTTGTGTGTGAATCAAGTAGCACAAATAATATGCAAAAGTTCACTTATCCAATTTTCACACAAAGTAGACCATATTGCCAAAAGATTTTTAATTTTTGAGCTTTTTTGCTATATTCCATTGATTATATGAATTTCATGACATTTAAAGAAAATAATTCAAAATTGTACTACAAGTGTGTTATAGTTTGGTCCAAACAATTGGAAAAAATCATTTTCAAATAATCAAGAAGGATTGTAGGTAGTATCCACAAAGTAGTTGAAAGATTCAGAGAGCAGCGATTCGATGCCCAAGCTCATCTGCACCCATGCTGAAGAAAAATACAAAACAAATACTAGGAAAATTAAAAAATCCAATTTTTTTACACGGTAGATAATTTGTTGCATGAGGTCCGCTCCAAATTTCATATCATTTGAACATCTGAGTAGCTCTCGACAAAAAAGACAAATTTGAGTTTTTGTAAACTTTTTACTGCTCATGTACTGATTTGACCTAATTTGTCTTTTTTGCTGAGAGCTACTCATATGTACAATGATCTGAAATTTGGAGCGCACCTCATGCATCAAATTATCTACCCTACAATTTGTTTTTGGATTTTTTGGATTTTTGTTTATTTTTTATGAATTTGTTCTTGACCGGGTGCATATGAGCCCGGGTCAGAAATGGATATTCCAAAGATTCAACGCCTTTGCTTTAAATAGGAATAAAATAAAATGAATTTAGGAACTTGAATCAACTGAACTGGATTTAAAATTAATATTTAGTCAATTTCTTAAGTTGATTACAAATTCACAAAGGTATTCGACGATGTTCGCACTTAAAACCCGCATAGAGCAGGCCGACCCAATTACTTAAAGCCCGCACTAAGCAGCACCAAGGTGTCCAAGTGGGACCACTCGTCGGGCTCTCATCCAAGGCCCACTCACCAGGAACCCACCCAGGTAACAGTGAATAAGTTTGACCCAACAGAAACACTTTGTTTGGGCTTTGTGGGGCTGGGGTGAAGACAGGAGCGGAAAAGCGAGGCGTGTTAAGGAGGCGGGACAAAACTGAGCAGTGCTAACGAACCAAGGGCATGGAAATAGAAATCCCCACTTTATACTCCCTCCGTCCGTGAAGAGTGTACATTTGTCTTTAAAATTTGTTCACAAAAGAGTGTACTTCTATCTTCTCAATCCACTTCAACGTAGAGAAAATGTTTCTCTTTCATCACACGGTAATCAAGACCAATAACATTCTACACATGGTCTCGTTAATTTGTACAAGCACTTAACCCATTGGGGGTTGGGTAATTAAGAGCAAGTACAATAGTGGGCTATAAGCCCGTTTACATGGCACTATTGCCTATGTGGAGGAGAGACACAACAAAAAAGTGATGGAGTGGGCTAACATGCAAGTGCCAGTCTCTATGCATGCTCCTAGGTAAAAGCATTTATGTTTGTCATAGTTAACATAGCTAGTAGTAACATAGCGCACTCCAAGACAATTTTGCTTATCTGACATGTAATTAATGAGAGAGGTGTTTAGAGTAGCATAACGGAACCCAAAGCAAAATAAGTCTATAATCTAATAAATGCAATCATCTATGATACTACTTCTATGTTACTTTTCATTATAAGGGTAGTAACATAGACTAGTGTCATATGCATGACACTAGACTAAGTTACTCCCCACTATGACTAGCCTTAATGAGAGGAAAGAGATAGAGAGAAACTTAAAAAAAGTTCTAACCTTATAGCCAGCTCTATTGTATAAGTAATTAATAATGCTAACTCTTCATGACATGTCATGTTTATATACTATTAACCATGCTCTAAAAAGAAGAGAGACGTTGGCTTGCACATTTGAAATGCATTTTTTACTCCGCTCCATAATTTGTCGTAAGATTTATATTTGTACTCCTTTTCACCGGACAGAAGGACTATACATTAAGGAGGAGGTGTAGAAAAAAAATATTTACTTGAGAATTACTAGCACCTACATCTTTATGGTTTCTAATAAAAAGTACAGTAGTACTTATAATTTGGCTGCTCCAAGATCACAACCATGCTACCAATATGAATGCAGTCACTCTTTTTTTCATCCTCTTTTTGCTTCCACATGCATTCATCTCCTTGATTGACGAGTGAAAACCATAAATGAGTGAAGAAAAAGAGGGCGGCTTCACACCTTTCACACCCTCGTCGCGGTTATAAAATTTTGCCCCTCACGACTCCACTAATCAAAACCGAACCCCAAACCCAAACCAATCCCCTCCGGCCCGCCGCCGCGGCAACCGCCGCCAGCAGCAATGGGGGCGCCGCGCGCCGGCGACCTGGTGACCACGCAGGTCAGCCTGGGCGGGTTCGACGCCGCCGTCCGGGCGCGCGACCTCGCCGACTTCCTCGAGGTGGAGGCGGGCCCCGTCTGGCGCTGCCGCGTCAAGACCTCCACGACCCCGCAGGACGCCGACCCCGACTTCCTCCTCCCCGCCGCCGCCGCCGCCGCCGCCCTCGACCCCGGCCAGGCGCAGCAGCGGCTCGTCCCCGTGCCGCCGCACGCCTTCGTCCACTTCGCGCGCCCGGAGGCGGCCCGCCGCGCCGCCGACGCCGCCGGCCGCTGCGAGCTCATCCTCTCCGGGAAGCCGCTCCGCGCCGCCTCCGCGCCCGACAGCGCGCTCCGGGCCTCCCGCCGCCGCGGCGTCGCGCCGTTCCGCTTCCCCGGGTCCCGCCTCGAGGTCGGCGACCTCCCCGCCCCCGACGCCTTCCTCGCCGCCTGGCGCTGCCCGGGCCCGGACGACGGCGCCGGCGGGCTCGAGTTCGCCGTCGACAAGTTCGACGGCTCCTGCCGCCTCGTCTTCGCCCGCGACACCGCCTTCGCGTTCAGGGAGCTCCGCGAGGCCGCCGTCGTGATGCGCTGCGACGTGAAGCTCGAGTTCCCCGTCCGCGACGTCGCCGAGGTCAGGGTGTTCAAGCTCGACTGCTCGCTGCTGCTCCGGCTCTCGGCCGCGCCGCTCGTCTACTACCGCACGGCGGACGACGACATCTACGAGTCCGTGCCGTTCGACCTGCTCGACGACGACGACCCGTGGATCCGGACCACCGACATCACCCCCAGCGGCGCCATCGGGCGGTGCGGCGTTTACAGGATCACATTCCCGGCGCGGTTCTGGTCCAAGATGGAGCGCGCTCTGGCCTACATGAAGGAGAGGAGGGTGACCGTCGTTGAGTGCGGCGGTGGGTGGGGGGCCAGGAGGGGGCTCACCGTGCGCGACGAGCCCGAGTTTGGGGAACGAATGCAGGACCTCTTCTTCTGCGTGCAGCACGCCGAGGGGATCAAGTTTCCAGTGCTGTTCCTCGTGAACGCGCTGGTGCACAAGGGAGTGATCAATCAGCACCAGCTCACGCCTGAATTCTACAGTTTGCTCCAGGGGAGGGAGGAGGATGTCAATGTGGCTGCACTCAAGGAATTCTGGGGGATCAAATTTCCGGTCTTTGATGCGTGCCGGAGTCTCAAGAATCTGCAGGACAGGGTTGCCAGAAACCCCAAACTCCTTAACAGCAAGATTGGGGATGACCATTCTGAGGTGAGGAGGCTGGTGATCACGCCCACCAGGGCGTATTGTCTGCCGCCGCAAGTGGAGCGCTCTAACCGTGTTGTCCGGCATTATCGCGTAGTCGCGGACAGGTTCCTCAGAGTAACTTTTATGGATGAGGGTATGCAGCAACTCAACAGCAATGTGCTGAATTTCTCTGCTGCTCAGATTGTCAAGGATTTGATGTCAAACTCGTTCCTGCAGCATAAGACAACGGTGTACAAGCGTGTCAAGACATTTTTGACAGAGGGTTTCCACATGTGCGGCCGTAAATACTCGTTTCTTGCATTCTCATCAAACCAGCTGAGGGACAGATCTGCCTGGTTCTTTGCAGAGGACAGAACGGACAGAACGAGAACGGTCGAAAGCATTAGGAAATGGATGGGCCGGTTCACAAGTAAGAATGTAGCAAAGCATACTGCTCGGATGGGGCAGTGCTTCTCATCGACATATGCAACGGTGGTGATGCAGCCACATGAGGTCAATGAGTGTCTTGAGGATGTTGAGCGTAATGGGTACGTTTTCTCTGATGGAATCGGCAAGATTACCCGGGAACTTGCACTGGAAGTCGCTAAGAAGCTGCAACTGACAGATAATCCCCCATCTGCCTACCAGATCAGGTATGCAGGCTTCAAGGGTGTTATAGCTGTCTGGGAAGGAGAGAATGATGGGATACAGCTTTCCCTGAGGCCAAGCATGCACAAGTTTGACTCTTCCCACACTGTGTTAGAGGTGGTCTCATGGACAAAGTTTCAGCCAGGATTCTTAAACCGTCAGATCATAACATTACTCTCCTCCTTGAATGTCCCTGATGCTATCTTTTCACAAATGCAGAAAGACATGCTGTCTAATCTCAACAATATTTTGACTGACACTGATGTTGCTTTTGACGTTGTAACCACCTCTTGTGCTGACGAAGGAAACACCGCAGCACTGATGTTGAGTGCTGGCATTTCACCTGGAACTGAGCCGCACCTGAAAGCATTGCTGTTGGCTATAAGGTCCTCACAGCTACTGGGTCTTTTGGAAAAATCAAGGATTTTTGTTCCCAAGGGAAGGTGGTTGATGGGCTGCCTTGATGAACTTGGGATCCTTGAGCAAGGACAGTGCTTTATTCGGGCCTCATCTCCAGTACTCAATAATTCTCTGCTGAAGCATGGACCAAGATCTTCCTCAGCGAACAACAATGCAGAGACCGTTAAAGGTACTGTTGTTATGGCAAAGAATCCGTGCCTTCATCCAGGGGATGTCCGGATCCTTGAAGCCATTGATGTGCCTGCTTTGCATCACCTTGTTGATTGCTTGGTCTTTCCCAAGAATGGCGAGAGGCCACACGCCAATGAAGCGTCTGGGAGTGATCTTGATGGGGATCTATACTTTGTGACGTGGGATGAAAAACTTATCCCACCGGGTAAAAGAAGCTGGAACCCTATGGACTACTCCCCAGCCGAAGCAAAACAGCTACCGCGCAAAGTAACCCAATCTGTAAGTTAAACTAATCTTGGCATTTATGCATTCGTCCCTGAAAATTCAGTGTATGGATATATTCCATTAAATACTTGTTCACCTCTCTGATGTCTTCCCATTAGTAATTTCTGCTTGACATGTTAGTGTTCTTACTGAAACAATCCCTGCCGTAGCTAAATAAGCAACTTAAATATAAACAGACAAGGAAATTGTATCATAGTTTGGACCCTGAATCAGGGATTCTGTTTCTTCCTACTAATTCCATGCCTGTTAATTGGCATGGGAAATCCTAAACTTCTTGAACTGTTGGATTATAATGACTACTGCATTTGACCTATCTCTATTTGGTTATATTGTCTGCAATTTGATTAACAGATGACAATAGCTTTAAGTACATTTGTTTAGGGACAACCCACTAAGCACTTTGTTACTTCATTTATATCCCATTTCCTTTGCTTTGAGATCTGGATTAGTTCAATTAAATTAGTTTTGAGTCGATCCAATGATCAGAGAAAGTAAAACTTGCATCCTTGATATTTTTGTGTGTATTAGGTAGGGGCTAAAGGCTTGACAAATTCTGAAGGTAGCCTAATGTGTACAGCTGGATTTCAATATAATTGATTTTATTCTTGGAAAACTGTAGCTGTACTGCTGTAGAGTACAATCATAAATTTAACTTACCAGATGTCGGGTATTGCAGTTGTAGATCGATACCCCTTTTGCTTCATTTGATGTGAGATTACCCTTTTTTCAAAAGCTAAGTTAATTCTTTCCATCTGTTGAAATTGAAGTCAAGAACTCCTGATCATTACTCAGGCATAAACACTTTTCAGTTCATCATCAACTAGCTCTTTCTCTTTGCTTTTGTAAATTAACATATGCTCTTATCATCCAATTGATCTGATACAAGCAGCTACTATACACAAATTATAAGGTGCATCTTCATTTCATCCGGTTTCTTCAAATTGCTTTGTCCTTGAGTTGTGATAAATATCAGTACTCTTTTTAAATACAATATTTACTAATACAAGGTCTTTGTACTGTTAACAACAGGATATCGTTGATTTCTTTTTGAAGAACATGGTAAATGAGAAACTGGGTCCGATAAGCAACGCTCATGTTGTTCATGCCGATATGAGCGAGTATGGAGCAATGGACGAGAAGTGCATTCAGTTGGCAGAACTAGCAGCGTTCGCTGTTGACTTCCCCAAGACGGGCAAAATCGTGTCGATGCCGCCAGCCCTTCGACCAAAACTCTACCCCGACTTCATGGGAAAGGATGATGCCATCTCCTACAAATCAGAGAAGATCCTCGGAAGGCTCTACCGGTCGATCCAAGAGGCCTCCAGCAGCGATCTGGTCCCAGAAGAAACCTGCACGCTGAACGACCTGCCTTACGACACAGACATGGAGGTTCCTGGCGCGGCGGATTTCCTGTCGAGCGCGTGGCAGTGCAAGTGCTCGTACGAGGCGCAGCTGGACGCGCTGCTCAAGCAGTACGGCGTGCGCACGGAGGCGGAGCTCGTGACGGAGCACATATGGTCGCTCCCCAAGTACAACAGCAGGAAGCAGGGGGACATAAAGGAGAGGCTGAAGAACGCCTACTCTGCCCTCCGGAAGGAGTTCCGGGCCATCTTCGAGAGCATCGAGGCGCCGGGCCAGACCGAGGCCGTCTTGGACGACGACGAGAGGAACCGGGTGTACGAGATGAAGGCCTCGGCGTGGTACCAGGTGACCTACCACCCCAAATGGGTCCAGAGGTCGAGGGAGGCGCTGGAGCCTGACCGCGAGGAGGAGGACGCGCCGGCGAGGCTTAGCTTTGCGTGGATCCCGGTGGAGCACCTGGCGCGGATCAAGTTACGGTGCCGTGGGGGAGTGAAGGTGGGCCGCCGGAGGCCCGTCGAGAGGCTCGCTGCCTACATGTCTGGGAGCCTGTGATGCTCTTGGTGTGAAGCCCCCTGCAGCACGTACTGAAGCAAGACCACTCTGCCCTTTTGCCATGCTATCTGAAGCATGCCTCACGATTCTTATCTGGGTTAATGTATCCCAAGCCCAACTTGTTGGAAGCTCTCTTAATTAGGTACTAGGAGTGTTTGTACTTGCATAAATAAATGCTCCATAACCCTGCCAAAACTGACTGTGTGTGTGTGTGTGTGTGGGTGTGTGAGGCCTGCAGCAGTGGTGCTATCTGAATTTCTCAATTGTTTTGTATGTTGCAGTTTTCTCCTGGAAAATGGTCAAAACTGATCTGGTAGTAGTATGTCCTTGTGGACTTCTGAATATGACCTGGGAACATGGGGTTTCCACTGTTCATTTACAAAATCTCTTATTCTTGAGTTCATTTAGAGCATCTACAACCACACATAGCAAAAGTGAGCCCCCAAACGATGGACGCGTCCGGTTGTGTCCGTGGGCAGCGCCTGATCATCCCCCATATTTCACACATCACAACCACACTCCCCATTTGACTATATGTATTTTCATATCACAACCACACTCCTCATTTGACGATATTTATTTTCATACAAGGGCATGCAACATTCATGATGTACATACCTCGGACATAGCAAACTACCACATACACTACTCGTCATCGGATGTGTCGCTGACGTTCGTGTCGGAGCCGCCGACCTCGTGGTAATTGGCGGCCTATGGAAACGGCGGCGCCTCCTCGGACACGAAGGCCGCCTCAAGTTCCGTGTCCTTTAGACTATCCGGAGGCAGGCCGGGCGCAATGCGTGTGGTGTGATGCACGGCTCGTGCCTCCTCCGCAACGCACATCTCCGCCTGGCGCTCCGGCATGAGCAACTAGCAGTAGGTAATCTTGCTGTGGACCATGGCGGCATCGACGGACCTGAGATTTGAAGTGGAATGGGAGAGGAGTGTTAGCAGCGGAGCAGGTAGGGAGGGATGAAAGAATGGGAAGGGGCTTGCCTTGCCGTCTAGCTTAAATAGCTGGACTTGGTCCCTCAGGCGACGCACTGGAGTAGCGCCATGAATGCGTCATCACCTAAACCGGAGAAGGCGCCCATCGGACCGACGTGTGTTAGGTGCCCGAAGTATGGGCTGGGTATAGGGTGTCGGTGAGCCCGGACGTTTGGGCAGGTATAGTTGGGTGGCAATTTTCTGTCCAAGTAGTGATCGACAGGTCGCCAGACGTTCGTGGCGGATATGGGGGCTCCCATTGCAGATTCTCCTGCTTTTTTTTTACCTAGTTTAGGTAAGTCGTGATTCACCAAGTCCATGTCACAACTAATCTTAACAAGTTGTACTTGTACGTCTCTTTCTTTAATTTTCGGGTGTTGACCCTTGTCGTGGGAGTGGGGCACTGCCCCCCCCCCCCCCCCCTCCTCTACCCCACCGGTTTTGGTCATTGTCAATTACTCCCTCCGTTTTATAATGTAAGATGTTTTTTGACTCTAGTGTACTGTCAAAAAACGTCTTACATTATGGGACGGAGGGAGTAGTATGTAGGAGTGCTAGCTTATTTCGTAATAAGATTGTGAAATACTCTGATCTCGAACTATTATAAACACTTCGTCACAATGAAAAACCGATTTGGCAATCAACTAAAAAATGGGCTAACATACAACCCCCCCCCCCCCCCCCCACACCCCCAACCCTCTTTCTAAAACCCTAACTTCAAGCCACAATCTAAAAGTGCGAATGATACACCTCTACATTCTCGTCACGTTGATGCGAGAACTTACAGTATTAAATTTATCGAGAATAGAATATATGCGAATAACACACCTCTACATTCTCGTCATATATTAACTGTAGTGGATCGGTGGTGGAGCCAACATCCAAACAATGGTGTACAAAGTCCGTAAGATTTACAATTTTACTCATGTTTCCTTTCTTATGTATATTGCTATACATAGGTACTTTTTTGTGAGGAAAAACTTTCAATCTATTCATCCACTATCAAGGTAGTGCAAAGAACAACAGAAGTAAAAAGTGCATCCAAGTCCGTAGACCACCTAGCGACGACTACAAGCACTGGAGCGAGCTGAAGGCATGCCGCCGTCATCGCCCTCCCTCATCGAAGCCGGGCAAACCTTGTTGTAGTAGACAATCGGAAAGTCGTCGTGCTAAGACCCCATAAGACCAGCGCACTAGGAAAACAACCGCCACTGATGAAGAGATGCGTAGATCAAAAGGATCCAACCTGTAGACACATGAACACAGACGAACGAAGCTCGGATCCACGTGGATCCATCGAAGACAAACGTCGAACAAATTCCGCGAGATCCGCCAGAGACAAACCCCCACACGCCCTCCGACGATGCTAGAGACACCACGGGGACAGGGGCTAGGCGGGGAGGGCCTTATTCCATCTTCATAGAGTCTCCACCGTTTTCGCGCCTCTCCGAACAGGACACAAACCCTAACAAAACTAAAAAAAACTATCTAAAAACGGAGCCCTCCCGCTGGCAAAGGCCGGGATCCATTGCGCTTCCATGGCTCTAAGACCATAGAAGACGAGATAGACCAGCGGAAGCGTCGATGGGAGCCACGAGAGCTAGCGTTTAGGGTGCCCTCGCGTACGGGAGCGAAGGGGTAAAAGTTCCGCAAACAATGGGTGTACATTTGTACACCCAAGTCCCTACGTAGCTTTGCCCATAAAAGTGCTCTAGTTTATAGCTATTTTTTATAAAGAAATACGCTGCATGGAAGAATTCAGGGGAGCAAATTATTATGCTATCCAGTCCAAACAAAAGTTGCATGCCTATCCAATGTAACTACTAGTACTTAAATTCAGAGATGAGAGTTTCACGCGAACTGCAAAACTAACATAATACTAGTACTGTATAGAAGGCTAAAGATGCATATGCTCATTCAGTGTAAAAGATGCATGTGCCCATTCACTAGGAACAGCACCGGAAACTTGAGCCCCTTCACGTCGCTTCTCCTGTTCATGCGTGTCTCCAATGCATGTCACGGCACCATCTCCAACGATCCATCCTTCCAGCGCACGCACCTTCACCGGCACCGGACCGACCCGTGCGTGCTGAGACTAGTCACAACGGATAGTAATTTAGACTAGTAGTCTATGTTACTATCTTTATAGTGAGAAGTAATATATGTATGGTGTCATACAATACTTCATTTATTAGGTTGTAGATTCATCTTGTCTTGGTATGCGCGATGTTACAGTAATTAACTAAGGGGGTGTTTGGTTCCAGGGACTTTTTTGCAAATCAAACAGGGTGGGACTTTTTTGAGATTTTTTGCTAAAAGTCCTTAGAAGCACCTCCTTAAGAGTCTTTTTCAAAAAGTCCTAGGGACTAGAAAAAGTCCTAGGACTAGAGAACCAAACACCACCTAACTATGTTATCATATGCCTCTCTTTCTTCATTAATTACTCGCCACATTATCTGTTTTGCCTAGAGATGTTTGATGATACCACCTATGTTTACTTTCACTGTGGATAGTCTCATGGCGCCATGGTTCCATGCCATCGGCAACAATTCCCAAGGCGTTCGGTCTCGAGCACTTGGAGACACCACGGGCAGGCGCCCGCCGCCTCGGATCAGCTGGCTGCCACCGCCCCGTGGCCGTCCGGTCGCCAGCCCGCGAAGCTGGATCCGATCAGGTGCCAAACGCAGCTCACAGGCATGCTGCGCATGTCGTGCTTGCCGGACCAGCCAGCGCGCTTCGCTGACCCGCATCACCTTGTGCCTCTACCAGGATGAGCAGCCCCCTGCGCCCCCCCACACAAGCAGAGAGGAGTAGGGCCCGCCTCCACCGACGCTGAGCGGGCTTTGCCCGGCGGCGGCGGGTAGAGGGACAATGGGTCGTGGCGGTTAGGGTTGCACACCCAGATCGCCCGTGGGGGAGCGAGCGACCGGGATGATACGTCTCCGAAAAACGACGCATATACGCAGCCGTCACTAGATCGACCACCGATGGTCAGATCATGGGTTTTCACATGAAGATCAAGTGCGAGCAAACTTCAAGCAATGCCTTCAAGAGAGTAACGATGCAAAAACGCCACCATTGCTAGGTATAACCAGGTAAACTATGTTCATATTGGTAGCATGATGGACACTTTTGATACATGAACTTGCACGTGATAGGTAGTAGGAGTGGTACTATTTTTCCTTGGAAATCATAAAGACAGGTGCTAGTAATTCGATCTCAAGTAAATATTTTCCCCTACTCCCCCCTAATAAATAATTATAGAAAGTCCTCTTAAAATTTATAACTAATAAAGTATGAGTTATGCTTGAAACAATGTAATCATTGAAAACTAATTACAATTGCAAAGCCAATTTCTCGAGTAATTTTTCTTGCTATCAAACAATTGGGCATCACACGGCTCGAAAGAAAAATTGAAACGGGAAGCCATACCATGATAGAAGATCCTTTGTTTTGCTCTATACCATCTTGCCGTGCAAATCATTATTGGCATTGAAGCACCACTATCGTTGTCTCTGTCCTACACAACGATCGTCTTTTAATACCGACCGTCGGTGGTGCCTGCACCGCTGTCGTGTCTGTTGTCCACGTCGATGCACTTTCCAAGACCAATCCTTTAGCAGTTTAACCCTAGCACTATTTTTTCATTAGTGTATCTGGATCCTTAATGCCCCCGTCATGGAATTCGAGCTGCTTGAAACTCAAGAGGTGACCTTTTTTCATGTATTATATACACTTTCTATAACAAAATGGAACTGTTTGAAAACCAACTAAGAAAATGAGCTGCACACACAACAGTGAGCCTCACCCCCTTTTGAAACCCCAACCCCCAACCACCAACCTAAACCTTGTCGATATACTATATCGCATATATCTTCAACTGATTGAAAGGATATAAATTGTGTAGCCTCCATGTCTATGGAAAGTTCATTGTATCATAACTATTTTTCTAAGTCGTTACTCATTGTTTAAAGTAACCTAAGCAGTCAATGTAATATTGATGATCAAAGTTCAAAAATCTATTTGCATGACTTTTTTTTCATTTGAAAGATGTACAAATAGCAAACGTTAATCATAGCCAGAGAGTATTAGTCAAAGCGCGACTCTACCAGACTCCAAAAAAGGACACATCCTATAACTACTAGTAAAACGCCTGTGCGTTGCTACAGGCTATAATGCATATGAATCAAACAGAGGATTAAGGTCATCTTCAAGGTCGAAACTCATTTCTCCTTCGTACGTCCCTGCATGTTTTGATATCAAACGGGCACCCAACAGGCTGCCTAAAATTCAACCGTCTAGATAGTTCGGACTCCCCCAAATCCATCCCATATATGAGGGGAAAATGTGGTTGTCTAGATTATCCGACATGTTATCTTCAATATGCAGTCCCAACACAAAAACCACATCCCACGACGCACCCTTCCCTTTTCCTGCCAGACCCTCCCCTCCCCACTCGGTTTACCGTCGTAGCGGGATATTTCTCGCTGGATCCTTCTTCTTTAAAACCGAATGACATCCACCTCGCCTTCATCATGGCGCCCTCTCTTCTTCACACCGTACTTCCCCATGGATCGCTAAGGAAGAGTCCTCCGCCAACGCCCCCGCTCCCGCCCTGATCCCCTCCCGCGGTGCACGTGTCACTCCTCCACCGAAGGCATGTGCCGCCCGTGATGCACCTGTGCCAAGAAGGCAGATCCAATGTCGGCTGAGCCATTGCCACGTTGTAACATATAGTTGAATGTTGTGCATTACCATGAAATAAAATTATGATCTCCTTTCTTGGGCAAGCAACTGATATGCCACGCTCGATTATTAACTGTTGAAGGAACGAACCAATACATTTAACCTTCTATCCTAACCAAATAATTGTACGACTTGATAAAAAAATATGTACTTGCTCATGCAATTTGCTACAAAGCCTTCTCAAATGAAATGCAATTTTCCACATTTTCTAAAGTAAGAAAAATATTCTGCTTAGACAGTAAGGAGCCCCAACCCCCATTCCACTCACTCTCAACCCTCACTCTTATCACAAAATCCACTAACTCATGTTCTAAGTGAGCCAGTGATCGACGTGGCCGTGGCAGGGCAGCAACAAGGGACAAGAGCAGAAACGGCCTTCAAATGTTATTCACCACATGCCTATAGCAATTTTTTTATATAAAAATATAATGCTACCTCAACATGCACTCAATAAAAAAATGAATTACAGATCACAATGAAAAGTATTTGACGACTGAAAGGACACAAATACTATTCTTTGATGTTGTCTTCTCTATTTTAGTAAGCAACAAAAATAAGTACATGAGTCATCCCCAACAAATGCTTCAACAAAGTAGGCAGTAGCAACAAAATTCAAAAACTAACCAATTGCTGGCACTATAGTGTATGGCGTGTGTAATACATTATATCATATCATAACATTTGCATGAATTACCACATGGATTAAACATCAAGTAAATTTGCATACTAAAATTATATCTCCACATGCAGTTTCATCCAGAACAAAACATGCATATATAGCCATTTGAGGGCATATGTTCTTGGAGGAATAAGTGTACGACATGACTGAATACGACCTAGATATTTATCCTTTAGCTTACATACCTTGTCCTTCATTGTTGTATCTAACACTATCTATTATGAGAAAAAATCCATTGGAGAATATGACATTCAAGCATAACATCATAGTCCATGTGCATAAGCGCACATGTAATTTTCCACAATGCCATGACGAACAAAGATGCCTTTCCTCTTTAGCTCTTCACTGTTGTCATCTTCCCTGTGGTCCAGCTCTTCCTCGCGTGGTTGTACTTAGTTTCACTACCACAACGCTTCTCATCTTAATAGGGACAATACATAACGCTTGCACATTTGTCCAAATACAATCAAGAGACTTGATACACTCTTCTGCTCTCCATATTGGAAGCTGCAACATAGTTCTTTCTCAAACATTAAAACAAATGTAGCAAAATGTTTTAGTAAAAACATTAGTAGGTACATTTTATTCTAAAATTTGATGATATAGCACACAGAAGCATTAGTAAAAACATTAGTAGCACTAGTGTAGAACCGGGTTGTATCACCGGTTCGTAAGGGCCTTTAGTGCCGGTTCTGCAACCAGCACTAAAGGGTGGGGACTAAAGGTCCCCCCCCCTTTAGTACCGGTTCTGCACGAACCGCCGCTAAAGGGCCACCACGTGGCACGAGCCAGCGCCGGGGGCGGGGAGCCCTTTAGTACACCAACTGGTACTAAAATATTTGGGGGGTTTGGGTTTTATTTTTTATTTTTCCTTTAATTTTGTGTTTTCCATTTATTTCTTTTTTGTTTGCTGGTATTTTATGATACTACATATTGTACACGTTATGCATATATATATATACACACACACACACACACACACACACACAATTTCTCCTACATGTTGCCTTGGTGCCTTTGGAGCACGATGACAATTGGGAGTGGTTCATGGGGGCGGTAGCGGGCAATAGTATTCTCCTTTGGGATCTATGACCTGGTCGAGCAAAAATCCCGCTATTTCCTTTTGAAGTGCTAGTATACGCTCCGTTGGTAGGAGCTGCTCCCGCACATCTTTAAATTGTTAAGAAGGAAATCAATATGCATATGTATTAGTTGTGTGACTAGATATCGATAATGATGTAAAAATTGTGAATAGTGTTCTGGCAAACGTATCGATTGCTGTCTATCGGATTTGCTCCTTTCGGACGCCATCATGCGAATGTTCTCGCAAACATAGTATGCACACAGATCAGTCCCCGGCGCCTGCTTCAGGGCCTTTACGAGAATGGAATTTAATCAGATAATAATTAATCAAGCATGATAATTAATTAATGGTATTAAAACAAGAATTAAAGAGATGGTAGCTAGTACTACTTAATTACTTACCTTGGATCGATACCAAAACAGCTTTTCTCGCCATTTGCCTGGAGTCATCTTGATGAACTTTGCCCAAGCCCTGCCCGCCGGCAAAGAAAATTAATAAAGGGGTTATTAAATAGTTGATATCAGGAAATGACGAACTAAATAGGCCGAGATATAGTTAATAATGATTGAAATTACCTGCCGACTATCCCCTTCAAGATGGTGTAGTCACTTTCTTTTTTATGTAGTGAGTCCAGTACTTCAAATTTTCCTTCTTCAACTTTAATGTCTAACAAGATCCAGTGGTAACTTCATGTGCACATGTTTGTATGTCTTAATTAAGCGGGCATGTGCATAACACTAATCAACTATCCTAAACCCTATACACTTAATTATTAACATCTAGCTAGCTAGTAAGTAAAAACAGAATTTGTAGTACAAGACAGTGTGACTCACAGGAAGTTGTAAGGAAATAGTATATCTTCATTGGTATCGAGGTGCTTCAAGAACTCTAGCATTTTATTCTCTACATCTTGTTTATACCATTCCAATTTCCATGTGTATTCATTAATGGTATTTGGGTCAAAGAACCCAACGCCATAGCGTCCAGCTTTTTTCATTTCATACATCTTCATCCTGCATAATACCACGGAAAATAATATAGTGAGGATAATTACAGGTAATGATCGATCAATGAGCACTAAAGCTAGCTTGAGACTTAAATTACAGAAAGAAATCACTTACAGACAATAGCAACTGACGAGAGATTTGTCGAGTGCATCTTGATTGAATAACTGAAATAGTTCTGAATACTCAACGGACAGAGCTAGCTTATGGAAGTAATGCTCTTCCTTGACTTTCACCATGAGGGACTCTCGATTGGAACTCTTGGTAATGTTCATGTACCAATCATGCAATTCATACATTCTCGTTGGAGGTTCTTGACCTCCTCGGGCTCGACCAAAGGTTGGCCGCGGACATATTTCCGTTTTATTTCCTCCTCTCTAAGCGGAGACATGGGCTCGATCTCGAGGAGTTGTCCAACACTAATGCCGAGCATTTTAGCCTGGCTTATATGCTCCTCGGTTATTACCAGATTGCCCAACTTGGGAACTGTTTGCGCACAATAATATAGGGCGCCGGTACTCTCATGTGTTGTTGGCACAACAAGCGGGGGGATCGATTGCGCCGCCTGTTCTCCCAGCCGGGGAACGGTTTTTCCGCATTTTTTGCCAGCTGCTTGTTGGCTCGAGCTCGAGCTCGCTTCCTTCTGTAGTCGTGCTCGATGTGCCTTCCTGATTTGGCTCTCATAGTCTGAGTCAACAGGCTTGGGAGCTGGTGGTCTAGCCATACGAATGAAGTGGTCAATCTTTTCCTCAGGCACTTTCTCCCTTGGCGGCGGTGCCGGTTTCGGTCCAAAATGGGCGTCCACTTGGGCCTGCACTATGGCTGCGTTTTGCTCCTCGGTCATGTCGTAAGGCCTCTGAGGAAGAGGAGCGAGGCTTGGACCATATCTATATCGCTTGCCTCCGCCTGTACCTCCTGTACTACCTCGACTCGTACCGCTACGCACCATCGCTGCGGCGGCTCTCTTCTGCGATTGCTGAGGCGGCGGAGACGGCTGATGTGGCTGAGTTGGAGCAGGAGGAGTGGCCTGATGCTGTGCCGGACTTGGAGGAGGAGGAGTGGCCTGACGCGTTGGTGGACTTGGAGGAGCGGGAGTCTGCTGACGCGGTGGCGGACTTTGAGGAGGAGTCTGCTGACGCTGTGCCGGACTTGAAGCAGGAGGAGTGGCCTGACGCTTTGCCGGACTTGGAGGAGGAGGAGTGGCCTGACGCGTTGGTAGACTTGGAGGAGCGGGAGTCTGCTAACTTGGTGGAGGACTTCGAGGAGGAGTCGGCTGACGCGGTGTCGGTGGCCTTCGAAAGATGATGCAATCCTTTCTCCATAGGATGATACGATGTTTGGCCTCTCCTAGTGTGTGCTCCTCGTCACCTCCAGGAATGTCAAGCTCTAGCCCCGAATATTGGTCCACCACCTCATCAACCAAGACACGAGCATAGCCCACTGGAACCGGGTTGCAATGGAAGGTTGCTTCGGGGGGATTTGTAAAAGCAACGGCGTCCGCCACCTTCATGGATATGTTCTTCATTTTGAAGTGTAGCTCACAGTTAGTGTTCTCCATGATGTCATCCACATGGTATCTATCCAGCAGTGCGTCGCCCGGGGCGGAACCAACGCTGCTTCTCGGCATGGATGGGACGGTGCTATCCAATGCTGGATCATCCGCTAGCTGTTGCCGCTGCTGAGACCCCCTTTCCTGGCTAAGTGAGTCGATCTGCTGCTGCTGCCGCTGGAGTTTGAGTGCCAAGTCCGCGTGCGCTGATTCTAGGCCTTGAAGGCGTTCTGCTTCCTGCTTCCTCTGCTCCTCCTCCAGCTTCCTCTTCTTCTCCTCCTTCATCTTCCTTCTTGCACGGCTCCTGTAGTCGTCGTTCTAGTCCGAAAAGCCCTCATATCAGGGGATAACGCCCTTGCCTCGTGTTCTTCCCGGGTGTTCAGGATTTCCCAGGGCGCGCGTAAGCTCGTCGTTCTCTCTGTTGGGCGTGAACACCCCCGTTGGAGCATCTTCTATTGCTTGAAGTAACTTCCCTTCGGCTCCTTTTAGACTTGCCTTCTTCAAAACCAGGCCTGTCTTCGGGTCCAACGCCCCCCATACGCATAGAACCAAGTTCTGCATCTGGGGGGCCAGCTCCTAGTAACTGGAGTGACCCCTGCATCCAGCATCTCTTGCTCAGACTTATCCCACTTAGGCATTGCCACCGCGTAGCCACCTGGCCCCAGCCTATGGAACTGCGTCTTTTTTGCGGCATTGGCCTTGTTTTTTCTCGACCGTTCCTTAGATAATTCTGATTCCTTGAATTTCACGAAAGCGGGCCAGTGCTCTTTGCTTCTCCAGTGTTCCCTTGAATTCTGGAGTCTTCCTTTCTCCTTCGACATAGTTGGCCCATACAGTTTTCTTGTGGGTGTTGAATGCAATTGTCATCTTCCTAAGAGCAGCATCCTTGACTTTCTGCACATCTGTATCAGTGAAATGATCTGGTAGGGTGAAATGTTCCATGAGAGATTCCCAAAGCGTTATTTTGCACTAATCTTCTTAAGGAGGGAGTATTTCAAAATTTTCTTACGATCACGCAAGATCTATCTAGCAGATGCATAGCAACGAGAGGGGAGAGTGTGTCTACGTACCCTCGTAGACCGAAAGCGGAAGCGTTTATCAACGCGGTTGATGTAGTCGTACACCTTCACGATCCATCCCGATCAAGTACCGAACATACGGCACCTCCGCGTTCAGCACACGTTCAGCTCGATGACGTCCTCGCCTTCTTGATCCAGCAAGAGGGGCGAAGTAGTAGATGAGTTCCGGTAGCACGACAGCGTGGTGACGGTGTTGGTGAAGAACAATCTCCACAGGGCTTCGCCAAGCACTACAGAAACTATGACGGAGGATAAACTAGAGGGGACGGGGTTGCCGGCACACGACTTGGTGATTCTTGATGTGTCTTTGGTGCAAGCCCTGCCCCTCTATTTATATGTTGAGCCCTGGGGTCGAAACTTGGAGCAAAAGCCTCCTCAAAGTCGGTTTTACCCGAAAGGCAAGAGTCCCACTCGGACTCTAGGACCAAACGCCACAATCCTTGGCGGCTGGCCTAGACGCCATGGGCCTCGGCGTCTGGCCTAGGGCCAGATGCCAGGGTCTCCGGCGTTTGGCCTCTGACCTCCGCAAAATTTTCTTTTGCACCAACTTATAGCCCTGTGGGCCTGACCCCTTGGCCTAACCATATCATCCAATATATGAATCTTTACCTCCGGACCATTCCGGAGCTCCTCGTCATGCTTGTGATCTCATCTGGGACTCCGAACAACATTCGGTTACCAACATTCTTACTCATATAGTACTATATCATCAACAAACGTTAAGCGTGCGGACCCTACGGGTTCGAGAACTATATAGACATGACCGAGACACCTCTCCGGTTAATAACCAATAGCGGAATCTGGATGCCCATATTGGCTCCTACATATTCTACGAAGATCTTATCGGTCGAACCTTACGACAACATACGTAATTCCCTTTGTCATCGGTATGTTACTTGCCCGAGATTCGATCGTCGGTATCTTCATACCTAGTTCAATCTCGTTACCGGAAAGTCTCTTTACTCGTTCCGTAATACATCATCCCGTAACTAACTCATTAGTCACATTGCTTGCAAGGCTTATTATGATGTGCATTACCGAGAGGGCCCAGAGATACCTCTCCGATACACGGAGTGACAAATCCTAATCTTGATCTATGCCAACCCAACAAATACGGAGTAAACCGCCTTGCGGGCCGTCAGGGACGCCGCCTAAACCGCCTTGCCGGGCGTCGGGGACGCTGCCTAAACCGCCCTCTATTCACATGTCCCCCTCATCTCGCACAGTCAGGGGACGAGCCGCCTTCAAACACACAGCCGCCAGGCCGGAGGTCTGTCATCTCTGCTTTCTTTCGTTCATCTTGTTTTTCCAGTGACGTGCTGCTTCACATTTGAATTTTTTTTCTTCATGTGTGACATATTGATTCACGTTGATAAAACTGAAGCCAGCCGAAGCAAGCTTGTTACTAGAGTTCTAAATAAACCTTCCATCGGTTATTTGAATGCAGACATTCAACAGTTAAGCTTCATTACCAATGTGATTTGCATTGCTTGTGTTTTTGGCTCGCCAATGATCATATTATATTGATTTCCCTGATTTTGTACACACATCAAGCGGATGAAAAGTAGTCATTCGGGGTGCTTCTCCGTCATGATTAGGGAATTGTTCCCAGTTTTTGGTGCAATCTAGCTATTCTGGACATGCCTCTTTTCCATTCATCCATCGGTGGAGATGTGAAGTGGTGAACCACATGGGAAGCTCGCGGGTTGGAACTATCTACATCTCAGATGCCAGGCAAAAGATGGACAGAGCGGCGCATGCGGCGGCAGAGCAAGCAGTTAGGGATCCACAACGACTATTCAAGTTAGACATGCCAGCCCTGTCAATCATTCATTTTTTGGCTTCTCTAATTTTTCTATTGGAAGGGGATCATTGTGATGAGAGATTGTCCAACCATTATGTTTGCCGTTTTTCAGCTGGCACGGAGGGGGATCAAGCATTCCTTTGTTGTCTTGTGCAATCAGCCTTCAGGAAGGAACCACAATTGATCTTGTGCAGTTCAAGGCTCGCCTCAAGCATCGCTGTAACAGTTCCTAGGCACTTGGCGGCTGGCCCAACTATGATGCAATGCAACTCAGCATATAGCTTCCTGAACACCCACAGACTTAGTTGTTAAGGCTGTTATTACTGTAATCAGGCACTACGTACGACCACATGGGAATGCTTTTTTATCTTCTTTCTGTTGGTGAACGTAGTAATTTCAAAAACAATTCTACGCACACGCAAGATCATGGTGATGCATAGCAACGAGAGGGGAGAGTGTCGTCCATGTACCCTCGTAGACCGTAAGCGGAAGCTTTATGACAACGCGGTTGATGTAGTCGTACGTCTTCACGATCCGACCGATCCAAGTACCGAACACACGGCACCTCCGAGTTCAGCACACGTTCAGCTCAGTGACGTCCCACGAACTCACGATCCAGCAGAGCTTTGAGGGAGAGTTCCGTCAGCACGACGGCGTGATGACGGCGATGATGATGCTACCGACGCAGGGTTTCGCCTAAGCACCGCTATGATATGACCGAGGTGGATTATGGTGGAGGAGGGCACCGCACACGGCTAAAAGATCAATGATCAACTTGTGTGTCTATGGGGTGCCCCCCTCCCCCGTATATAAAGGAGTGGAGGAGGGGGAGGGCCGGGGGAGGGCCGACCCTCTACTATGGCGCGCCCTGGGGAGTCCTACTCCCACCGGGAGTAGGATTCCTCCCCTTCCAAGTAGTAGGAGTAGGAGAGAAGGAAGGGGAAGAGGGAAGAGAAGGAAGGAGGGGGCGCCGCCCCTCCCCCTAGTCCAATTCGGACTAGGCCTTGGGGGGGCGCGCGGCCTGCCCTAGGCAGCCCCCCTCTCTCTCTCCCCTAAAGCCCAATAAGGCCCATATACTCCCCGGCGAATTCTCGTAACTCTCTGGTACTCCCATAAATACCCGAACCACTCAGAACCTTTCCGATGTCCGAATATAGTCGTCCAATATATCGATCTTTACTTCTCGACCATTTCGAGACTCCTCGTCATGTCCGCGATCTCATCCGGGACTCCGAACTACCTTCGGTACATCAAAACACATAAACTCATAATACTGATCGTCACCAAACGTTAAGCGTGCGGACCCTACGGGTTCGAGAACTATGTAGACATGACCGAGACTCATCTCCGGTCAATAACCAATAGCGGAACCTGGATGCTCATATTGGTTCCTACATATTCTACGAAGATCTTTATCGGTCAAACCGCATAACAACATATGTTGTTCCCTTTGTCATCGGTATGTTACTTGCCCGAGATTCGATCGTCGGTATCTTAATACCTAGTTCAATCTCGTTACCGGCAAGTCTCTTTACTCATTCCGTAATGCATCATCCCGCAACTAACTCATTAGTCACAATGCTTGCAAGGCTTATAGTGATGTGCATTACCGAGTGGGCCCAGAGATACCTCTCCGACAATCGGAGTGACAAATCCTAATCTCGAAATACGCCAACCCAACAAGTACCTTCGGAGACACCTGTAGAGCACCTTTATAATCATCCAGTTATGTTGTGACGTTTGGTAGCACACAAAGTGTTCTTCCGGTATTCGGGAGTTGCATAATCTCATAGTCATAGGAACATGTATAAGTCATGAAGAAAGCAATAGCAAAATACTAAACGATCAAGTGCTAAGCTAACGGAATGGGTCAAGTCAATCACATCATTCTTTAATGATGTGATCCCGTTAATCAAATGACAACTCATGTCTATGGCTAGGAAACTTAAGCATCTTTGATTCAACGAGTTAGTCAAGTAGAGGCATACTAGTGACACTTTGTTTGTCTATGTATCCACACATGTATCAAGTTTCCGGTTAATACAATTCTAGCATGAATAATAAACATTTATCATGAAATAAGGAAATAAATAATAACTTTATTATTGCCTCTAGGGCGTATTTCCTTCACTTTCTTTGCTCGCAAATTTGGTCATTTGGATAGCACATTATCAAGTGGTCTTACTTAAAGTTCAGTATAATATGAGATACAAGACGAGGTCTTTCAGAGAAGTGCTTTCACATGACAGTAACAGTATGGACGTAATACCATAAAGAAAAATAGTATGGAGGTAAGGAGGGGTTGTTTGTTGGATTCCACAGTGGACCGTACGTACAATTCAGTCATGTTAACCTGCCATGTTATTTGCTATTAGCCAAAGCTTAGACAATTTTGTTGAGATTATTTCTTTTTTTAAGCTTTATTAGTTCTCAAGGCACCCGGTTCTTTTGTCTAGCTCTATATCCACTCAACTTTGATGTATTTTTTCTTAGCTCTGCATTTCATTGGTGCCTTGACATTCACACTCATATAACAAGTGTTGAAATTCTAACATATGCAGGGTTCTTGAGCAGTTGACTGGGGGTGCTTTCCTACATGTTCTCTTATGCACAATTGTACAATTGGCTAGCTAAATGAGTGTATGGTAAATTTCAGATTCTTTTGTAGTTTCATCTGCTGGGATTTTAAGGTAGTATAAGCTTTGGTATTTTGTATACAAATGGGTGTTTTTTTCCTGATGTACACACTTTAGTCTTCGTGTTGTTCATGCAAGTAAACAGTTCGCGTAGAAATATGAACCAGATATGCGGCCTTGCACGTGGTGAAGGCTAGCTTCTACAGATTGCTTTCCTGATATTGAATACTTGAGAGGTTTGTCTTTTGTTACACAGATGAAATGGATTTTCTTTTGTGGTATGATATAATCAGTTTGTCGATGTTGGAATTTGCATGAAAAAATAAGGTATATGTATCACCTGCTGTTAAATAAGCATTCATGGATCAAATATAGTGACATTAATTCACAACTTAACTATTCCAATTTGGAAAATGACGGGATGATTGAAAGTGGCACATATGTAACAGTTATGGCACTTGCAATATGCCAATGCCAAGCGACACAACCATGGAACATTCTGTCAAGAAAAGAGTGAACAACCATGATACATTTTTTTCAACAAAATTTCATGGACAAAGAGGGCCTTTTTCATGAAATGTTTCCTTAGTCATAAAACGGAGGAAATAAACTTGGAGACAATGGGGTGGAGAACAATATGAGTAAACCATTAAAGTTTTGTTTTGGATGCAAGATAGGCAGCTCAAAAAATTTCCTAAGGATACACGTGCATTGCACGTGCAAACTTACTAGTTGATCTTAGTGTCCCTGTTTGCCATGCAACCCTCTTTCACTGCTTTTTTACCTATAGTTTAGCTAAGCCGTCATTCACCATGTCCATGTCACGACTAATCTTTTTTTTAGTCGGTAACCTTTGCAGTTTTATTTAATCAACGGCAAAATTTGAAGCTACCACCGTGGCAAGGCACTCCGGTGACACTTTTTTTGAGGGAAAGCCATGTTGCTAACTTTACTGATCACGAATCACAGATACATCGTCTATAGGTTTACTACCTAAGCAATTCGGAGGATTATTTAACTAGGAACTAGATAGCTTATTACAATAACTAAACTTAGCTAGCACATGTGCCGCTTGATTAGCCGAACGATTACAATGCTTAAAATTGACCTTCCCAATTGTTGTACTAATATCCATGCACTTTGCAAAAATGGCTACTCCAGCATCCCACCATCTAGTGTGCCCATTACAAAAATTGATGACGTCTTGCAAGTCCGCCTCCGCCTCCACACGATTAAGCCCCATAGAGTTTGCTAGCGCTAGACCATTACTCCGGTGGCACTTGGAACTAGGTCTTACATCTATATCTATACCTAATAATAAAAAGGCTATTGGTTATGGCGGTACGTCACGGAAATTGCCACCAAAATTACAGAATATTACCCACCAATGCCACATCTAAGTTTTTTTCAAGACAGTGCGACATATAGGTGATAAAAAATGATTCACACAGGGGAACCCCCGCCTGTGACGGCCCATGCAGGGACCTCATATACTGCACGCACGTTTCGGCCGGCACATGTCCGGGCGGCCTGTTTTTTAAATTTTAAATTTTATTTTTTATTTTTCTTTTCAATTTTTTTTCTGTTTTTTCTAATTTGGGACTCCAAAAAAGTTCCGAAAATTTAAAAAAGAGAATTTTCAAATAAAATGTTTTATAAATCATAAAATGTCTGTGGATTCAAAACATGTTCAGGATTTTACAAAAAAATATTCGAAATTTTGAAAACAAATGTTCGGGAAATCAAAAAATGTTCAAGGTTTTTAAAAAGTTCATGTATTTAAAAAATTAATGAATTTGAACAAAATTTCGCCAATTCAAAAAATGTTCATGAATGAAAAAATATCCTAAAAACTCAAAAACTATTCGTGACTTACAAAATAGAGTAGTTTATTCATTCATAAAATGACCGCAGATTCAAAAAATGATCATGCATTTCAAAAAATGTTCGTTAAATCAATAAAAAAGTTTGTAAAATCAAAATCATTATCATGAATACCAAAAATTGTTCCACCAATTTCGAAAACAATGTTCACCAATTCAAGAAAAATTAATTATTTTTTTCATAATTTTAAAACAATGTTTGGAAATTGTATAAAATGTTTATGAATTCAAGAAGTGTTCTTAATTTGAGAAAATGTTCGAAAATTTGTACAAGTCTTCATGAATTTGAAAAAAGTTCATGATTTCAAATATGTTCATGATTTTAGAAAACTATTCATGATTTCATGAAATTGAGAGTGATAGTGTATCTCCGTGATGCAGGAAAATATGCACAAACCTTTTTGCTATCTATATACCTAATAATAAAGGGGCAATTATTCCTGACGATACGTCACCGAAATTGCCACTAAAGTTGCAAAATATTACCCATTGATGCCGCCTATAAATGATAAAAAAAATGTTTCACACAGGAGAACCCCTGCCTGGGCCGGCCCTGCACTCTGCGCGTTAGGAGAAGACACAATGCACCTGTTCGGGCCGGTCCATGTCCGCGTGGCCTGTTTTATAGATTTCGTTTTCCTTTTTTGTCTACGTTCCTTTCTACTTTAAATAATTTTGGACATAAAAATAGTTCCAAATTGTTATAAAAATATGGATTTTGAAATAACATGTTCAATAATTTATAAATGTTTGTGGATTCAGAAAATGTTCGCATTTTAAGAAAAAAAATCACATATTCAACAAATCTTCGCAATTTTGAAAACAAATGTTCATGATTTACTTTAAAAGTTCATGTATTAATTTTTTTAATGGAATTGAACAAAACTTTGCCATTTAAAAAAAGTGCATGAATTGAAAATTATCCAAAAAATTTAAAAACTGATAGTGAGTTACAAAGTAGTTTATTGATTCATAAAATGGTTGTAAATTAAAAAACGATCATGCATTTCAAAAAATGTTCGTTAAGTCAAAAAAATGTTCATGATTTTAAGAACTTGTTTTACCAATTTCCAAAAGAAATGTTCATCGATTCTAGAAATGTAAGCCTATTCAAGAAAAATGTTTTAAAAAATGATGGCAAATAGTATAAAATGTTCATGAATTCTATTTTTCATGATTTTAGAAAATGTTCGAAAATCTATAAAAATGTTCATGATTTTAGATTTGTTTATAAGTTTTAAAAAATGTTCATGATTTCAAAAATTGTTCACGATTTCACGAAAATGAGAGTGGTTGTGTATCTCGATGATGCAGCAAAATATGATCATGGCCATTGGAGATTATGATTTTTTTTCTCCCGTTTCAACGCACGGGCCATTTTGCTAGTAATTTTCTAACGCAACATGAGTTATGTTGTTCGCCGAATGATGCACCCAGCCTACTTTAAACTCATCTAGAGTTTTAAGTAGTGATTTTATTGTTGGGGAACGTAGTAATTTTAAAAAAATTCCTACGAACACGCAAGATCATGGTGATGCATAGCAACGAGAGGGGAGAGTGTTGTCCACGTACCCTCGTAGACCGAAAGCGGAAGCGTTAACACAACGCGGTTGATGTAGTCGTACGTCTTCACGATCCGACCGATCAAGTACCGAACGTACGGCACCTCCGAGTTCAGCACACGTTCAGCTCGATGACGTCCCTCGAACTCCGATCCAGCCGAGTGTTAAGGGAGAGTTTCGTCAGCACGACGGCGTGGTGACGATGATGATGTTCTACCGACGCAGGGCTTCGCCTAAGCATCGCTACGATATTTATCGAGGTGTAATATGGTGGAGGGGGCACCGCACACGGCTAAGAGATCAATAGATCAATTGTTGTGTCTATGGGGTGCCCCTGCCCCCGTATATAAAGGGGCAAGGGGGGAGGCGGCCGGCCTACGAGGAGGGCGCGCCAAGGGGGGAGTCCTACTCCCACCGGGAGTAGGACCCCTCCTTTCCTTGTTGGAGTAGGAGAAGGGAAGGGAGAAGGAGAAGGAAGGAAGGGGGCGCCCCCCCTCCCTAGTCCAATTCGGACTAGTCCATGGGGAGGGGTGCGGCCACCCTTTGGGGCCTTTCTCTCCTTTCCCGTATGGCCCATTAAGGCCCAATACGAATTCCCGCAACTTTTCGGTACTCCGAAAAATACCCGAATCACTCGGAACCTTTCTGATGTCCGAATATAGTCGTCCAATATATCGATCTTTACGTCTCGACCATTTCGAGACTCCTCGTCATGTCCCCGATCTCATCCGGGACTCCGAACTCCTTCGGTACATCAAAACTCATAAACTCATAATAAAACTGTCATCGTAACGTTAAGCGTGCGGACCCTACGGGTTCAAGAACTATGTAGACATGATCGAGACACGTCTCCGGTCAATAACCAATAGCGGGACCTGGATGCCCATATTGGCTCCCACATATTCTACGAAGATTTTTATCGGTCAAACCGCATAACAACATACGTTGTTCCCTTTGTCATCGGTATGTTACTTGCCCGAGATTCGATCGTCGGTATCTTAATACCTAGTTCAATCTCGTTACCGGCAAGTCTCTTTACTCGTTCCGTAATACATCATCTCGCAACAAACTCATTAGTTGCAATGCTTGCAAGGCTTAAGTGATGTGTATTACCGAGAGGGCCCAGAGATACCTCTCCGACAATCGGAGTGACAAATCCTAATCTCGAAATACGCCAACCCAACAAGTACCTTCGGAGACACCTGTAGAGCACCTTTATAATCACCCAGTTACGTTGTGACGTTTGGTAGCACACAAAGTGTTCCTCCGGTAAACGGGAGTTGCATAATCTCATAGTCATAGGAACATGTATAAGTCATGAAGAAAGCAATAGCAACATACTAAACGATCGAGTGCTAAGCTAACGGAATGGGTCAAGTCAATCACATCATTCTCCTAATGATGTGATCCCGTTAATCAAATGACAACTCATGTCTATGGCTAGGAAACATAACCATCTTTGATCAACGAGCTAGTCAAGTAGAGGCATACTAGTGACACTCTGTTTGTCTATGTATTCACACATGTATCATGTTTCCGGTTAATACAATTCTAGCATGAATAATAAACATTTATCATGATATAAGGAAATAAATAATAATTTTATTATTGCCTCTAGGGCATATTTCCTTCAGTCTCCCACTTGCACTAGTCAATAATCTAGTTCACATCGCCATGTGATTTAACATCAATAGTTCACATCACCATGTGATTAACACCCATAGTTCACATCGTCATGTGACCAACACCCAAAGGGTTTACTAGAGTCAGTAATCTAGTTCACATTGCTATGTGATTAACACCCAAAGAGTACTAAGGCGTGATCATGTTTTGCTTGTGAGATAATTTTAGTCAACGGGCCTGTCACATTCAGATTCGTAAGTATTTTGCAAATTTCTATGTCTACAATGCTCTGCACGGAGCTACTCTAGCTAATTGCTCCCACTTTCAATATGTATATAGACCGAGACTTAGAGTCATCTAGATTAGTGTCAAAACTTGCATCGACGTAACCCTTTACGACGAACCTTTTGTCACTTCCATAATCGAGAAATATATCCTTATTCCACTAAGGATAATTTTGACCGCTGTCCAGTGATCTACTCCTAGATCACTATTGTACTCCCTTGCCAAAATCAGTGTAGGGTATACAATAGATGTGGTGCACAGCATGGCATAATTTATAGAACCTATGGCCGAGGCATAGGGAATGACTTTCATTCTCTTTCTATCTTCTGCCGTGGTCGGGCTTTGAGTCTTACTCAATTTCACACCTTGTAATACAGGTAAGAACTCTTTCTTTGACTGTTCCATTTTGAACTACTTCAAAATCTTGTCAAGGTATGTACTCATTGAAAAAACTTATCAAGTGTTTTGATCTATCTCTATAGATCTTGATGCTCAATATGTAAGCAGCTTTACCGAGGTCTTTCTTTGAAAAACTCCTTTCAAACACTCCTTTATGCTTTGCAGAATAATTCTACATTATTTTCGATCAACAATATGTCATTCACATATACTTATCAGAAATGTTGTAGTGCTCCCACTCACTTTCTTGTAAATACAGGCTTCACCGCAAGTCTGTATAAAACTATATCCTTTGATCAACTTATCAAAGCGTATATTCCAACTCCGAGATACTTGCACCAGTCCATAGATGGATCGCTGGAGCTTGCATATTTTGTTAGCACCTTTAGGATTGACAAAACCTTCTGGTTGCATCGTATACAACTCTTCTTTAATAAATCCATTAAGGAATGCAGTTTTGTTTATCCATTTGCCAGATTTCATAAAATGCGGCAATTGCTAACATGATTCGGACAGACTTAAGCATAGATACGAGTGAGAAACTCTCATCGTAATCAACACCTTAAACTTGTCGAAAACCTTTTGCGACAATTCTAGCTTTGTAGATAGTAACACTACTATCAGCGTCCGTCTTCCTCTTGAAGATCCATTTAATCTCAATGGCTCGCCGATCATTGGGCAAGTCAATCAAAGTCCATACTTTGTTCTCATACATGGATCTCATCTCAGATTTCATGGCCTCAAGCCATTTTGCACCAGTCCATAGATGGATCGTCATGGTCTAGTAACATAACCTCCAGAACAAGATTACCGTACCACTCTGGTGCGGATCTTACTCTGGTTGACCTACGAGGTTCAGTAATAACTTGATCTGAAGTTTCATGATCATCATCATTAACTTCCTCACTAATTGGTATAGGCGTCACAGAAACTGGTTTCTGCGATGAACTACTTTCCAATAAGGGAGCAGGTACAATTACCTCATCAAGTTCTACTTTCCTCCCACTCACTTCTTTCGAGAGAAACTCCTCCTCTAGAAAGGATCCATACTTAGCAACGAATGTCTTGCCTTCGGATCTGTGATAGAAGGTGTACCCAACTGTTTCCTTTGGGTATCCTATGAAGACACATTTCTCCGATTTGGGTTTGAGCTTATCAGGATGAAACTTTTTCACATAAGCATCGCAACCCCGAACTTTAAGAAATGACAACTTTGGTTTCTTGCCAAACCACAGTTCATAAGATGTCGTCTCAACGGATTTAGATGGTACCCTATTTAACGTGAATGTAGCTGTCTCTAATGCATAACCCCAAAACGATAGTGGTAGATCGGTAAGAGACATCATATATTGCACCATATCTAATAAAGTACGGTTACGATGTTCAGACACACCATTACACTGTGGTGTTCCAGGTGGCGTGAGTAGTGAAACTATTTCACATTGTTTTTACTGAAGGCCAAACTCGTAACTCAAATACTCTTCTCCACGATCAGATCGTAGAAACTTTATTTTCTTGTTACGATGATTTTTCACTTCACTCTGAAATTATATGAACTTTTCAAATGTTTCAGACTTCTGTTTCATTAAGTAGATATACCCATATCTGCTCAAATCATCTCTGAAGGTCAGAAATTAATGATACCTGCTACGAGCCTCAATATTCATCGGACCACATACATCTGTATGTATGATTTCCAACAAATCTGTTGCTCTCTCCATAGTTCCGGAGAACGGCGTATTAGTCATCTTGCCCATGAGGCACGGTTCGCAAGCATCAAGTGATTCATAATCAAGTGATTCCAAAATCCCATCAGTATGGAGTTTCTTCATGCGCTTTACACCAATATGACCTAAAGGGCAGTGCCACAAATAAGTTGCACTATCATTATTAACTTGCATCTTTTGACTTCAATATTATGAATATGTGTATCACTACGATCGAGATCCAACGAACCATTTTCATTGGGTGTGTAACCATATAAGGTTTTATTCATGTAAACAGAACAACAATTATTCTCTAACTTAAATGAATAACCGTATTGCAATAAACATGATCAAATCATATTCATGCTCAACGCAAACACCAAATAACACTTATTTAGGTTCAACACTAATCCCGAAAGTATAGGGAGTGTGTGATAATGATCATATCAATCTTGGAACTACTTCCAACACACATCGTCACCTCGCCTTTTACTAGTCTCTGTTTATTCTGCAACTCCCGTTTCGAGTTACTACTCTTAGCAACTGAACCAGTATCAAATACCGAGGGGTTGCTACGAACACTAGTAAAATACACATCAATAATCTGTATATCAAATATACCTTTGTTCACTTTTGCCATCCTTCTTATCCACCAAATACTTGGGGCAGTTCCGCTTCCAGTGACCAGTCTCTTTGCAGTAGAAGCACTTAGTCTCAGGCTTAGGTCCAGACTTGGGCTTCTTCACTTGAGCAGCAACTTGCTTGCTGTTCTTCTTGAAGTTCCCCTTCTATCCCTTCGCCCTTTTCTTGAAACTGGTGGTCTTGTTAACCATCAACACTTGATGCTTTTTCTTGATTTCTACCTTCGTCGATTTCAGCATCGCGAAGAGCTCGGGAATTACTTTCGTCATCCCTTACATACTATAGTTCATCACGAAGTTCTACTAACTTTGGTGATGGTGACTAGAGAATTCTGTCAATCACTATTTTATCTGGAAGATTAACTCCCACTTGATTCAAGCGATTGTAGTACCCAGACAATCTGAGCACATGCTCACTGCTTGAGCTATTCTCCTCCATCTTTTAGCTATAGAACTTGTTGGAGACTTCATATCTCTCAACTCGGGTATTTGCTTGAAATATTAACTTCAACTCCTGGAACATCTCATATGGTCCATGACGTTCAAAACATCTTTGAAGTCCCGATTCTAAGCCGTTAAGTATGGTGCACTAAACTATCAAGTAGTCATCATATTGAGCTAGCCAAACGTTCATAACGTCTGCATCTGCTCCTGCAATAGGTCTGTCACCTAGCGGTGCATCAAGGACATAATTCTTCTGTGCAGCAATGAGGATAATCCTCAGATCACGGATCCAATCCGCATCTTTTCTACTAACATCTTTCAACATAATTTTTCTCTAGGAACATATCAAAAATAAACACAGGGAAGCAACAACGCGAGCTATTGATCTACAACATAATTTGCAAAATACTATCAGGACTAAGTTCATGATAAATTTAAGTTTAATTAATCATATTACTTAAGAACTCCCACTTAGATAGACATCCCTCTAATCCTCTAAGTGATCACGTGATCCATATCAACTAAACCATGTCCGATCATCACGTGAGATGGAGTAGTTTCAACGGTGAACATCACTATGTTGATCATATCTACTATATGATTCACGCTCGACCTTTCGGTCTCCGTGTTCCGAGGCCATATCTGTTATATGCTAGGCTCGTCAAGTTTAACCTGAGTATTCCGCGTGTGCAACTATTTTGCACCCGTTGTATTTGAACGTAGAGCCTATCACACCCGATCATCACGTGGTGTCTCAGCACGAAGAACTTTCGCAACGGTGCATACTCAGGGAGAACACTTATACTTTGATAATTTAGTGAAGGATCATCTTATAATGCTACCGTCAATCAAAGCAAGATAAGATGCATAAAAGATAAACATCACATGCAATCAATATAAGTGATATGATATGGCCATCATCATCTTGTGCTTGTGATCTCCATCTCCGAAGCACCGTCATGATCACCATCGTCATCGGCATGACACCTTGATCTCCATCAAAGCATCGTTGTTGTCTCGCCAACTATTGCTTCTACGACTATCGCTACCGCTTAGTGATAAAGTAAAACAATTACATGGCGATTGCATTGCATACAATAAAGCGACAACCATATGGCTCCTGCCAGTTGCCGATAACTTGGTTACAAAACATGATCATCTCATACAATAAAATTCAGTATCATGTCTTGACCATATCACATCACAACATGCCCTGCAAAAACAAGTTAGACGTCCTCTACTTTGTTGTTGCAAGTTTTACGTGGCTGCTATGGGCTTAGCAAGAACCGTTCTTACCTACGCATCAAAACCACAACGATAGTTTGTCAAGTTGGTGCTGTTTTAACCTTCGCAAGGACCGGGCGTAGCCACACTCGGTTCAACTAAAGTGAGAGAGACAGACACCCGCCGGTCACCTTTAAGCAACGAGTGCTCGCAACGGTGAAACCAGTCTCGCGTAAGCGTACGCGTAATGCCGGTCCGGGCCGCTTCATCTCACAATACCGTCGAACCAAAGTATGACATGCTGGTAAGCAGTATGACTTATATCGCCCACAACTCACTTGTGTTCTACTCGTGCATAACATCAACGCATAAAACCTGGCTCGGATGCCACTGTTGGGGAACGTAGTAATTTCAAAAAATTTCCTACGAACACGCAAGATCATGGTGATGCATAGCAACAAGAGGGGAGAGTGTTGTCCACGTACCCTCGTAGACCGAAAGTGGAAGCGTTAACACAACGCGGTTGATGTAGTCGTACGTCTTCACGATCCGACCGATCAAGTATCGAACGTACGGCACCTCCGAGTTCAGCACACGTTCAGCTCGATGACGTCCCTCGAACTCCGATCCAGCCGAGTGTTAAGGGAGAGTTTCGTCAGCACGACGGCGTGGTGACGATGATGATGTTCTACCGACGCAGGGCTTCGCCTAAGCATCGCTACGATATTTATCGAGGTGTAATATGGTGGAGGGGGCACCGCACACGGCTAAGAGATCAATAGATCAATTGTTGTGTCTATGGGGTGCCCCCTGCCCCCGTATATAAAGGGGCAAGGGGGGAGGCGGCCGGCCTACGAGGAGGGCGCGCCAAGGGGGGAGTCCTACTCCCACCGGGAGTAGGACCCCTCCTTTCCTTGTTGGAGTAGGAGAAGGGAAGGGAGAAGGAGAAGGAAGGAAGGGGGCGCCCCCCCTCCCTAGTCCAATTCGGACTAGTCCATGGGGAGGGGTGCGGCCACCCTTTGGGGCCTTTCTCTCCTTTCCCGTATGGCCCATTAAGGCCCAATACGAATTCCCGCAACTTTTCGGTACTCCGAAAAATACCCGAATCACTCGGAACCTTTCCGATGTTCGAATATAGTCGTCCAATATATCGATCTTTACGTCTCGACCATTTCGAGACTCCTCGTCATGTCCCCGATCTCATCCGGGACTCCGAACTCCTTCGGTACATCAAAACTCATAAACTCATAATAAAACTGTCATCGTAACGTTAAGCGTGCGGACCCTACGGGTTCGAGAACTATGTAGACATGATCGAGACACGTCTCCGGTCAATAACCAATAGCGGGACCTGGATGCCCATATTGGCTCCCACATATTCTACGAAGATTTTTATCGGTCAAACCGCATAACAACATACGTTGTTCCCTTTGTCATCGGTATGTTACTTGCCCGAGATTCGATCGTCGGTATCTTAATACCTAGTTCAATCTCGTTACCGGCAAGTCTCTTTACTTGTTCCGTAATACATCATCTCGCAACAAACTCATTAGTTGCAATGCTTGCAAGGCTTAAGTGATGTGTATTACCGAGAGGGCCCAGAGATACCTCTCCGACAATCGGAGTGACAAATCCTAATCTCGAAATACGCCAACCCAACAAGTACCTTCGGAGACACCTGTAGAGCACCTTTATAATCACCCAGTTACGTTGTGACGTTTGGTAGCACACAAAGTGTTCCTCCGGTAGACGGGAGTTGCATAATCTCATAGTCATAGGAACATGTATAAGTCATGAAGAAAGCAATAGCAACATACTAAACGATCGAGTGCTAAGCTAACGGAATGGGTCAAGTCAATCACATCATTCTCCTAATGATGTGATCCCATTAATCAAATGACAACTCATGTCTATGGCTAGGAAACATAACCATCTTTGATCAACGAGCTAGTCAAGTAGAGGCATACTAGTGACACTCTGTTTGTCTATGTATTCACACATGTATCATGTTTCCGGTTAATACAATTCTAGCATGAATAATAAACATTTATCATGATATAAGGAAATAAATAATAACTTTATTATTGCCTCTAGGGCATATTTCCTTCATTTATCAGGTGTCGCCGTCAGATGGTACCTCTGCGACACGATGGAGCAGGCGCTTGCGCCAGCCAGCAGGGCTGCAGATGGCCTAGGCACCCCAACACACCACGGTATATATATCTGCTACTACTACTCCTACTACTACTATGTACATACTAGTACTGTTTACCCTTCTTCAAAAGGCTGTGCAGGGGAGGGGGCCAATGCCCCCCTACCACCCGGTTTTGATCGTTGTCAATATTGTAGGAGTGCTAGCTTAATTCGTAGAAGATTGTGAAATCCTCCGGCCTCAGAGTATTATAAACACTTCGTCACAATGAAAAATCATGTGGCAATCAACTAAAAAATGAGCTAACATACA
>NC_057802.1:585685430-585694596 GCF_018294505.1 Triticum aestivum | reverse complement strand
TGAAACCCTAACTTCAAGCCACAATCTAAACATTATAGGTGACATTGGCCATGATATCTATTGTAATGCAAGTAATTGAAGAAGAAAATAACGTGTATAGCGTTTGATATCAAGTTCCTTGTAGACTTCTGATTAGGGGAGATGTAGCGACGCTATGCGTGATGGTCATGTGGGCCATCTTGATCAATCGCAACCGCTGCACACACAATGAGGTGACTTACCAACCAAATCAGTCTATGGTACTAGTTAAAGAGCTCATGAGGGCACTGGAATTTCCTCCTGTTGTGAGGAAGAATGATCAAGTAAAGCCGACGAAATGGTCTATTCCTGTTGAGGGCCGGACTAAAATAAATGTTGACACAGCGGTGGACATTTTCATTGGCCAATGTGCTAGGGGGCAATGGCGAGAGATCATGAAGGTAAATTTATCAGTGCTAAATGTACAAGGTATATGGGAGTGGTTGACCCCTTGAATTTGGAAATTTCGGCCTACCAAGATGCACTACTAATGGCACGGGAAAGGAGTTTCACAATAGTGATAATTGAAACTGATTGCTTGACTTCAAAACAGTTGTGGGAGAGCAGGTCTAAGGGGAAACCAGTAGGTTTTCACTTTATTCTCCAGGAGATGGAAGAGCATAGTGTTAGTTTGTAGGGATTTGAGCTTCACCATACTAGTCGTACTATTAATTCTGTAGCACATACTTGTGCAAAAGAAAACTCTTTTACAGGAGAGTATTGTAAACTACTCTGATGTAATCCCTGGTTTTCCGAGGCTCGGTTTGAGCTCAGACAGGTTGCCGCTGAATGAATAAAATGCCTGAGAGCGGAGCTTTCAGAAAAAGTTCCTTCTATATTTCTGATCGGTGTTTAATTGTTTAATAATATAACTATTTTTACGAGTTTGTTTAAAGTTACAACCTGAGTCATTAAGAAATAGCATGGCTAGATCTCATATATGAGCAGCTCGCATCATCATAGAACATTTTGTTGTTTCTTTTTCATATTTTTATTCTTCTTTCAGTTTTTCCCTTTTTACTTTCCTATTTTCGCTGCCATGTTCTTTTTGAACATCAGTACAGACGCAAAGCGCTCATACATGCCATGTTTATTTGTTAGAAAATGATAAATGTATTTGCACATTGCCAACAAATGCAATTATAATTCCGCACTGGGATGAGTGAACCGCATCTATAGTAGTGTGCTACTGGCGGGCAGGCAACTGTAGTCGCGCGTACTGGAATTTCTAGGTTTCCCAAGTGCAGAAAGGAAAAACAGAAAACCAGGAAGGAAAATCTGCATGAATCTTGGTGTAAAACCATACGGTGAGAGGTCGAGTGAGATTTGAGTGAGGATTAGCAAAATCATAAAAAAAATTACAACCTTGACACTTAACATAATACTCATTCCGCGACGACAACTAATTCCGGACGGAGGTACTAGTATTTGACAATCAGTGTTCAAAAAGTCTAGTGAAAAAGCAAGTTGACACAGTGAAAAAGTTCATTACTACACGAGAAGAACAAGCAATGTTTGACTGGAGGGGAATTGTGAAGAGGGGCGAGAGACAGAGACCACACCCAAACACTTATCGCCAGAGCTCCACCTCGACAATGGCCGCCGCTTTCTCCTCCTCCTCCTCGTCGCCGTCCGCCGCGGCATCCACCCACCACCCCTTCCCTTTCCCGGCCCCTCCAAACCCGCCCACAGCCCACCGCCTCCGCCTCCGCATCCGCCTGGCCGCCTCCAGGTGGGTGAGCCGCGGCAGGGCCCCGCCGGAGCGCGGCGCCGGCGCGGCCAACTCCATATGGGTCAACCCGGCCGCCCCGTCCCGGCCCGGCCAGGCCGGCCAGAAGCTCCGCCGCCTGGTCCAGCTCGGGGACCTGGACGCCGCGCTCCGCCTCCTCGGCGCCTCCCCCGACCCGCCGGCCGTCGTCGCCTGCAACATCCTCATCAAGAAGCTCTGCGCGCAGCGCCGCCTCGCCGACGCGGAGCGCGTGCTCGACGCGCTCAAGGCGGCCGGCGCGGCGGACCCCGTCTCCCACAACACCCTCGTCGCCGGCTACTGCCGCGACGGCCGGCTGGCGGACGCCGAGCGCGCCCTCGCGGCGGCGGCCCTCTCCGGGGCCGCCAACGTCGTCACCTACACCACGCTCATCAACGGCTACTGCCGCTCCGGCAGGCTCGCCGACGCGCTCGCCCTCATCGCCTCCATGCCCGTCGCGCCGGACACCTACACCTACAACACCGTGCTCATGGGCCTGTGTGGCGCCCGGCAGTGGGAGGACGCCGAGGAGCTCATGGCCGAGATGGTCAGGAACCATTGCCCTCCCAACGAGGTGACGTTCGCCACCCAGATCCGCGCTTTCTGCCAGAACGGGCTGCTCGACCGCGCCGTTCAGCTGCTCGACCGAATGCCTAGGTACGGATGCACGCCCGATGTTGTCATTTACAGCACCCTGGTGAATGGGTTCTCGAAGCAAGGGCGTGTCGACGACGCCATCGAGCTGCTCAACGGCATGCTCTGCAAGCCCAACACTGTTTGTTACAACGCCGCGCTGAAAGGTTTGTGCATCGCTCAGCGTTGGGAGGATGTCGGAGAGCTGATTGTGGGGATGGTTAAGAAAGACTGCCTGCCAAACGAAGCGACATTCAGTATGCTAACCAGTTGCTTGTGCCAGAATGGGCTGGTTGATTGTGCGGTGGAAGTCCTCGAGCAGATGCACAAGTATGGGTGCAGACCTGATGTTGTCATTTACAATACGCTGATATATTCCTTTTCAGAACAAGGGCGTGTGGAGGACGCGCTCAAGTTACTAAACAGCATGCCGTGCAGTCCTGACGTCATTAGCTTCAACGCCGCGTTGAAGGGTTTATGCAGAGCTGAGCGATGGGATGATGCCGAGGAGCTTATAGGGCAGATGCTTAGGGAGGACTGTCCCCTAATTGAAATGACTTTCAATATACTCATTGATTCGCTGTGCCAGAGTGGCCGGGTAAACTACGCAATTGAAGTGTTTGAGCAAATGCCAAACTTTGGATGTACACCTGATATTGTCACATACAGTAGCCTTATTAATGGCCTTTCTGAACAAGGGCTTGTCGAATCAGCCATTGAGTTGTTTCAAAGCATGCCATGCAAGCCTGATATCTTTGGCTACAATGCTGTGCTGAAGGGTTTGTGCAAAGCTGCGCGATGGGAGGATGCTGGGGAGCTTATATCTAAGATGGCTAGAAAGGATTGCCCCCCAAATGAAATCACATTCAATATACTAATCAATTCCCTGTGCCAGAAAGGGCTTGTTGATCGTGCAATTGAGGTTTTCGAGCAAATGCCAAAGTATGGAAGTACACCTGATATTTTCACATACAATGCCCTTATCAATGGCTTTTCTGAACAAGGCCGTCTGGATGATGCCCGCAAGATATTAAGCACCATGTCATGCAAGCCTGATGCCGTGTCCTATAATTCTGCATTGAAGGGTTTATGTCGAGCTGAACGATGGAAGGAAGCAGAGGAGGTTGTGGCTGAGATGCTTAGAAAGAAGTGCCCTCCAAATGAAGTAACATTCAAGTATGCTAATCGATTATTTGTACCAAACAGGGTAACTTGAGTCAACCTTTTGAATCTCTTCAGAAAATGCCAATTATGAAGTTATGCTTTGCCATCTACACTGCCCCTGCCAAAGGAGATTTTGTAAGCAAGAGCCTGAAGGGTACTACAGGCCTGCCACAGTCTGCTCTTATGCTTCATCAATGGATTTGTGTAGAAATGAGCAACAGGATACTGCCAGAGTTTCTGGTTGAGATCAGCGCGGAAAGGCTAATCCAAATAGTGCATCTTTTGGTTGGCCGGGATCATGGCCCGGTCCATGCTAGTGCCAGAAAACGCGAGGTAGGCAACTGGAGGCAACGAGGACACGGTGGAGGCCTACATCTCTCCAGCTAACCTTTCATTTCCTGCAATTTGCACAATCAAACTGAGACGACTGTGCTGCCACCTACCTCTCTCCGTGCATGAGCGCCGGTGACGATGACAAGGTGGCTTGCTTCTCTCCTGTAAGTACCTAAATCCTCCTCTGAAAATCCAGGCCCCTGATTCTCCTTGCCCTGTTCAAAAGAATTGGGGGGCATGGATCTTGGGCTGGAACTTGTTTATTCTGTGTCAGTGTCACTATGATGTACTGCACGTTGTTGCTTTTACTAGACATGCCTCTTTTTACCGATTCATGTCTGTCTCCTGTATTGGTTCAGAGTAGAATCAGCTATGTACCTAACTTTATTTGTGAAAAGAAACTGTCTTTAGTTGAACAAGTACTGCCAATGCCATTCTTATCATTCATGTTGTTACAAGAAAACTTTGTGTTATATAGATGTGCTAGCTTGCTTGCTTTCCTTCTCAAAGCATACACCAAGAGCCTGCTTAATGCATCCTTATTTTCTGGCAGCTTCTCATCTGTTTAATTCACTGTTTCTGCAGATATTGCAACTGCTGCTAGCAGGAGGGAGCTTCTTGATTAAGGAACAAACTATATTTTATTGTAAGGAGAAAAGTCAGTTGCAACAAATAATTATTTGTCAGTTACCAAGTGTGCTCAGATGTATTATTCTATCTGAAATGGTTGAAAATTGAAAAGCATTGTACTTCTGAGTAATTCTGAAAACCCATGGTTTCATTCATATCTGGGTAATTCTGCTCATGCACCTTCTCCATGGAAATTCTGGATGATGTGTATGTGTTACAATCCAAATAGCTGCTCGGTCAGCTTCTGAAGATGGGAAGTTCAGAGTTCAAGCAAACAAAGGTATCTTTCTGGCATGATACTTCCATTTCTTTGGCTCTTTAATCTTGTGCAGTTACTTGGCAGTTCTAGACTTTTCAAGTGGGGCTCTACAATATTCTTTTTGTTTCAATCATTTCATCCGCTATGCTTTTCTTGATTGTATCAATCCATTACATATTCAGCAATCAAACTTAAAATTTAAACAGAAGAGTAGAAAGGAAAATAACTAGCCTGCTGTGTTCTCTGCACAGGAAGACTGTAAAACAATGTAATCTTATGGAAGTTTGACCTCCCAAACTAATCCATTGGAGATTACCCCATTTCTATAGCTGGCGAAGAATATACAGTGCGCTCATAAGTTATACTCCGTCCCAAAATTCTTGTCTTAGATTTGTCTAGATACGGATTTATCTTGTCTAAATACGGATGTATCAAGTTATGTTTTAGTATTAGATACATCCGTATCTAGACAAATCTAAGACAAGAATTTTGGGACGGAGGGAGTACTACATTATACTAATAACTAGACTTGGGTAAAACACTAACTTACAAAATATTCAGTATTCTAATGTTTGTGTTTTTGAGAAAGCGCAAAAGCCTCATGTTTCATTCCATTGAAAAATTAGAAAAGACAGAGTACGCCCCAAATGGGCCAAAAAAGAAAACCATTACAGACTTACCCGTGGGCTTCTAGAAATGAGAGGTGGTATGTGATTATGTTTGTATCAACATTAGAAATTATTTTAAGACATGATGGTAGAAAGCTTCAAAATCAATAGTAAACAGGATTTGTTAGCATCCATACGTCTCAGTTGCAGAACAGAATCATTTGGCTGGCAAAAGAAGCAATAGCCTGAAAAGGAAAAAACAACCTATTGGGTTGCTAAACTTCACCAAAAAGAACTCATCGATGTTTGAGAATCAATTAGTCTACCAAAAAGAAATAGCATCGTACTAAAAACATCAAAAAAAGACAGGTGAGCAGGGGCACAGTTCAGAACCTCTTCTATGTTATCGTTTGATGCCATATAACCATGCTACTCATACTGTGGGTGGCTCAAACTGAAAAGATGGGGATAAAATGTTGAACAAATAAAAAGTTCTGTGTTCCTTGTGCGTTGTATGTATCTTGTTTTCTAATACATAAAAATGCCAGCTCTAAACCATGAGTATCCAACAAAAGAAAACATGCCTGATTAAATGAAGAACATGCGGTAGCCAGCAGCATTCCACTAGATAACAGCTTGAGCATGCAATTGTCTCAGGATCCACCACCAAACTACACCATTCTTTATTAGCCCTTGCTGCCAATAAGTGGAACATGACAATGTGATGGTTCATCTCGAGGACAGCAGACATAATAAAAAACTGTAGTGGACATGAGACGACTTTAGTGTTGTGATCTCTATGCTTCTGCCAGATCTCAAGGCATAGCAGACAGCATCAGGGAGATGTAATGGCATGATTCTTCGTGCCTGCCAATCAGATGCTACATCACTGCTGTACACTTCTGTATAAATAGATGACAGTGGAACTGTACATACATCAAACAAGAAGCTCTTCTTTTCTGCTTCTCCTCCTCTCATCAACCACAATACAGAGAAAGGCATCAAGCTCAGAGATGGCTTTCTACCTAAGATCGATAAGTTTGCCTTCTAGGCCTCACGTCAGTGAGACCGAAGTCGAGCAAGAACTCCACAGCCTAGAAGCAAGCATCTCTTCCTCCAATTCCATCAGCATGATGTGCGATGGTCTCAGGAGTCTTGCAAACATCTACGATGCTCTTGAAGAGATTATTTGCCTACCAAGCAGCCAAGTTTGCTCCTCCCAGCAGAGGAACATATTGGATGGTGAAATTGAAGGTTCTCTTGAGCTGCTAGATCTCTGCAGTGCCATGCAAGAGATCTTCGTCGAGATGAAGGCTATCATCCAAGAGCTGCAAGTGGCTTTAAGGAAAGCCGACGATGCAGCCTCTCAAGCCAAGATCCAATCTTACACCCGCTTGGCAAAGAAGGCCAAGAAACATCTCAGGAAGACTGCGAAGAAGGCTCCTGCAGCTTGCAGGATAGTCATGCTGTTGGCCAAGGCCAGAGAGATCTCTGTCTCTCTGCTGGAGTCCACACTTCATCTCTTGTCGAAGCAAATCGAAATGCCTAAACAGTCTCTTGTTTCCAAAGCATTTCACAAGAAGAAGTTAGCTGTTTGCAAGGAGGAGCAATTGTTGGAGCTAGAGTGCAGTATCGGAGATCTCGAGAGTGGAGTAGGACATCTGTTCAGGAAATTAGTCCAGAGCAGAGTTTCTCTACTCAACATCCTTAGCTCGTAGATACTCCCAAGTCACTCTTGACACTCTGATTGGCATCCACCTTTTAAGGAATAGCTGATCTGCATACAGTTTTCCCATATTTATACACGAGATAGTATAAATGTAAATGATACTATAGAAAGAGAAACAGAAGTTTTGATCCATTTCACCATTTCATGCTTGATGTGTGTTTTGTGAGCCTACTTACTTTGTTTTAATGTCCTTGGTTTGTGGATCTTGCTTCTTGTGCATGAAACATGCCAGATCAAAGTCACAAGGTCTCAACTTGTTGTTAGCAGAATCAATCAGTTTTATTATCCAGATTCTCTACCACCACCACATGTCCACATGGCTGTGCAGTCTGGCACTACAATTGAATATTTTTATTGTTTCATATAACAGAGTCTAAATTAGTACTCTCAAGTTTTAACATCGTCGACATCTATATCATTTAAGCATTTTAGGTGAAAAAACAACAAAAACATTTATCTTAGAAGCACAACCTTTTGCATGTGCTACAGGATTAACAATAATCTGAGCAAAACGTAATCCAACCTTTTGCACTGATATTGTCACGTACAGTAGCCTTATCATGGCCTTGCTGAACAAGAGCTTGTGGAATCGGCCATTGAGTAATTTCAAAGCATGCCATGTAAGCCTGATATTTTTTTTTACAGTGCTGTGCTACAGGATTTGTGCAGAGCTGCGCGATGGGAGGAAGCTGGGGAGATGATATCTAAGATGGCCAGAAAGGATTGTCCCCCAAATGAAGTCACATCAATATACTAATCAATTCCTTGTGCCAAAAAGGGCTTATCGATCGTGCAATCTTGGTGGTTGAGCAAATGCCAAAGTATGGAAGTACACCTGATATTTTCACATACAATGCCCTTATCAATGGCTTTTCTGAACAAGGCCGTCTGTATGATGCCGACAAGTTATTAAGCACTATGCCGTGCAAGCCAGATACCGTTTCCTATAATTCTACATTGAAGTTCATGTAGAGCTGAGCGATGGAAGGAAGCAGAGGAGGTTGTGGCTGAGATGCTTAGAAAGAAGTGCCCTCTAAAGGAAGTAACATTCAATTATGCTAATCAATTGTTTATACCAAACAGGGTAACCTGAATCAACCTTTGAAATCTCTTGAGAAAATTCCAATAATATAAAGTTATGCTTGGTCATCTACACTGCCCCTGCGAAAGGCGCTTTTGTAAGCAAGAGTCTGAAGGATGCCCTGAGTTATGAATCAGTGCACTTGTGCAGGCCTGCCACGGTCCACTCTTATTCTTCATCAAAGGATTTGTGTAGAAATGAGCAACATGTAAATGCCAGAGTTTCTGGTTGAGATCAGCGCCGAGAGGGTAATCCAAATAAGGCCTCTTTTGGTTAGGCTGGATATAGCCAGGATCATGGCCTGATCCACGCCAGTGACAGAAAACGTGATGTAGGCAACCGGAGGCGACGGGGCAGAGTCGACAGAGCCTACACCTCTGGCAAAATTTTAGTTTCTCCTTTCCCCACAACTTGCACAACTGAACTGAGATAACTGTGCCGTCACCTACTTCTCTCCGCACATGACCTCCGGCGGCAACGACAACAATGGCTTGGTTCTCTCCTGTAAGTACCTGCACCATCGTCCAAAAATCTAGGGTTTGAGATTTCCATCTCTTCCTTCTGATTCTTGTGTTGAGCGCCCATGATTCTCCTCTTTCCCCTGCTTGAAAGAATTGGCGGGCATGGATCTTGGGCTGGAACTAGTTTATTATGTATCAATATGATGTACTGCATGTTGCCGCTTTTACTAGACATGCGCATGCCTGTTTTTACCAATTCATGTTTGTCTCCTGTATTCAGAGTGGAATCAGCTATGTACCTTGCTTTTGTCAAAAGAATTGGCGGGCATTAACTAGTTTATTCTGGCTGCCCTAACAAAACCACCAAAGTCTCCGCCGAGAGGCAACTATGAGCGCATTATTGCAAAGACATTTGCCGAAGCGGAGCGGTCGGAAAGTACTGTCAGTGATCAAAGGTTAAAAGAACGACGAGCTGGGAAAAAAATTGCCCAGCTCGGCAAACA
>NC_057802.1:585378171-585380563 GCF_018294505.1 Triticum aestivum | reverse complement strand
AAGAATGCATTAGGCAAAACCTTTACTTTTTGACTAAAATTTTCTATTTGAACATTTCTTTAAAAAAAACCAAGCAATACTACTTTATTTGAACATTCTCTGATTTAGGTTAGTGCATTAGATGTTAGGTTAGTGTGCATTTTAGATTAGTTGAATTAGATGTTTTTTAGTAATTGTTTAATAAAATTAGATTGAAAAATAATAGAACTAGCTAGTTAAACTAGTTTATTTTTAGTAAGTACTACTTTATTTTGTTTATAGTAAGTGCTTAGTAGCTGAACTAGTTGATTTAATAAAACTACTTTATTTTACTATAGAAGTAGTTTATTTTTAGTAAGTACTACTTTATTTTATTTATAGTAAGTGCTTAGTAGTTGAACTAGTTGATTTAATAAAACTACTTTATTTTACTATAGAAGTAGTTTATTTTTAGTAAGAAAATTAATAGAACTAGTTTATTTTTTAGTTAAAGCAATTATTCCCGCATCGACGTCAACGATGCCTATCCCGCATCCTCGTCCTCGACTCGGCGGAGGAGGCCTGCTTGATCAGAGGGGCCATGTCCGGGACTGGGCTCCGCCAGGCTGGTATTGAGAGGTGCTACCTTCCGGGGGGTGTAGCTTGGTGAGGAGCCAGCCCGTCGTTGACCCGAACCTTGTTTGGTGGCGGTCGCGTGGGCCAGTGACGGTACTGAGGCTTCCGGACACCGCGGAGGTGGTACGTCACCGTGTCAGCGAGGAGGACGAGCACGTCCGTCGCTACATGGTTGCGTTGGAGGGTCGAATACCTGGGAGGTTCTTCAGGGATCTCACTGGAGCTATGATCCTGTGATGGTTCCTTCTCTTTGGATGTCCACCGCCCGCGCCGATACCCGTCGGGCGCTACGGTTCTAGCTGTATTAGCGATGCTATATGTATGGTACTATTCGAGGTGTATTAGTGATAATATTCGATGATGTATGGACGCAATATAGGATGTAGTTTTGCTTATTGAATGCATGCTAATTTGAATACTGTTTTATTTTACGATTTGGTTTTGCTTATTGAATGCTCAAATCGGAAAACTACTCCCTACTTTGAATGCTAAAATTGGAGAGCACTATGCAAGGCATATGCATTTGATTAGTTGATGGCTTATAGGGTTTTTGTTTTTGCAGAAATCTAGGAGCCACCTCCATCATCCCCGTCGTCGTCCCCGTTACCGACCCCCCTCCGACCTCGAGGTGAGACCAGCCAAATCTCCATGTCAATTTGGTCCTATAAGATATTTTGAAATGTTTTTGCTCATATTTTCAACCATTGAAATGTAATGGCCATAAAGTTTGAATGCTCATATGATGTAGATAAAAACATGTATATTTCCGTTCCGGCAAATTTCAGGTGCTCGATATGTCCTTTTTTAGAAAGATAATTAAACGATATTTTGGGTTGACTTTAAGTCTGTCGAGTCTCCACCATATATGAGAGGACGAAGAATCCCGACTGTTGTCGTGGGGGTAGCTTCTCCTTCGTTCCCGTGTGCTAGACAATTTGGTGTAATGCACTCGGGAACGAAAGGAGGAGCTACCATCACCGACGGTCGCAAATGTCAAAGAGGAATCAGTGAGGGAGAGTCTCCACCATATATATATGAGAGGATGAAGAATCGCGACTGCTGTCGTGGGGGTAGCTTCTCCTTCGTTCCTGTGTGCAAGACAATTTGGTGTAATGCACTCGGGAACGAAAGGAGGAGCTACCATCACCGACGGTCTAATACACTACAAAAAAAAGACACATCCGTGACATTTTTGGCCGAACGAACTTTTTTCTGTCATACATATGACACTTCTATGACGATAATTGTGACAAAACCCGGTATCATCATAGATGTGGTGGGCTCCTACTTCTATGACAAAAAATCATGACAGAAAATGGGCTTTTCGTCCTGGGCGGGCCGGAGACGCAGCTGCATGACATTCTTTGGGCCGTCCATGACGGAAAAAACCGTGGTAGAAGCGAGGGGGAGGAAAATTTCGGGGAGTTCCCAGTTACGGTGGGAGGTCGGGGGCCGAGCGATGCGCGTTTCTCTCGTACACGTACGCGCGTGTGTGCGAGGCGTTGGCTCTAACTGAACCCGAGCGAGGCGTTGGGCTCTAACTGAACCCGAGCGATTGCACTGCAGGCTACGCGTTACTGAACTCGAGCGATCGATCGATGGCTGTTAACTGAACTCGATCGAGCGATTCCTTCGCTACTGCTGCTAACTGAAGCCGATCGATTGGATTAACAGTGAGCGTTGGGGGGGGGGTTGGATGAACAGTGAGCGGTGGCGTTGCCTCTGGATGAACAGGACCCCGTGGTGTGGAGGGCTGGATGAACAGTAGACGGTGGAGGGGTGCCCGTGGAGGGGTGGT
>NC_057802.1:585355466-585377724 GCF_018294505.1 Triticum aestivum | reverse complement strand
GTCCGTTTTGCGGTACGCCACACCCCTCCCGATCAACAGGACCCCCGTTTCTACCGTAGGAGGTCCGTTTCCTCCGTTTTGCGGTACGCCACACCCCTCCCGATCAACAGGACCCCGTTCCGAACGTAGGAGGTCCGTTTCCTCTGTTTTGCGGTACGCCAGGCCTCGTTTCCATCGCCTGTTCCATCCAAGCCCTCCCGATGAACACGACCACGCATTCCGTTCCGACCCAGCCGGTTGGCTCCCACGCGTTCCATTGCCTCCCAATGAACACGACGCATTCTGTTGCCTCCCCATGAACACGACGCATTCCGTTGCCTCCCCATGAACACGACGCATTCCGTTGCCTCCCCATGAACACGACGACGAGGCTGTTTCTCCGTTCCGACCCAGCCATGTACACGAGCCTTGGCCGTACGTATGCGCGAGTAGGCGTTCGAGACCCCGCCCGTATGTACACATACGTGGATGTATTTTATTTCTTGCACCCTGGCCGCTGTACGTACGTGTACATGCTACGTGCGCGCCTCTACTACGACACGTGCGCGCCTCTACATCCACCAGTATATATGTACGTACATGTTCGCGACCAGAATGACAACGCTACGTACGCTTCGACTAGGTGGGTCCCGACTATCAGGCACTTCCTTGCGTGCGAAGATGTAGCTGGTGGGTCCCAGCAGTCAGGGGGGAAATGTTTTTTCATGAAATACGGTGGCCCGTCCGGTGGGTCCCCGCTGTCAGGTGGAGGAATAATTATTTTGCACATAATAAGGAGGCACTTCCTTGCTGCGGCCGTGGACTCAGCTGTCAGCCTCTCCACGTACAGTCCACGTCCGATGGAAGCCGTTCCTTGACCACGCTGCGCCGAGAGCACCATGGCGGTGGACGATGCGGAGCCGGGGAAGACGCGGCAGTGGATGCCCACGCGTAGAGGAGTACGAGGGTTCACTGGTTCGCTGTGGTGTGAGGCTGCCGTCGCCGCAGAATAACAGGGGGTGTGGGTGAGTAGAGGGATGGCCTGGCCAGCGGTGGGAGTAGTAGGGGGCTGTGAGGCCTCCGCCGCATCGCAGCCGGACACGGGAGGCAGGAGCACGAGGCACGACCAGTGCTGGTTTGGACGGCTGGAGCAAGAAGACCAGAGGTTGAAGAAGCACTATGGCCATTGGATGGACATCGTACGGTCACTGGAGCTAGAATCGTGCATATTGACTAAGTTGACAAAGCCCTCCGTCCCGGTCAACTTAGTAGGCCCACAAGTCAGCCTGCCACTATACTGGGTCCCAGCTAACAGGGGGAGTATTCATTTTTTTGTGCGTAATAAGGAGGCACTTCCTTGCGTGTGAAGATATAGCTGGTGGGTCCGAGCTATCAGCGGCGGTAACGTTTTTTTCGCGAAATACAGAGGCCCTTTCGGTGGGTCCCTGATGTCAGGTGGAGGAATCATTATTTTGCACGTAATAAGGAGGCATTTCCTTGCATGCGGCCATGGACCCAGCTGTCGGCCTCTCCACGTACAGTCCACTTCAGATGCATGTCGGTCGTTGACCACGTTGACCAGGCCGCGCCGAGAGCACCAGGGCGGTGGATGACGGCGAGGCCTAGGAAGGGAACGACACGGAGGCAGGGAAGACTCAGCAGTTGTTTCCCACGCGGAGGGGAGTACGACTGTACGAGGGTTTACTGGTTCGTCTACCATCGTCGGAGAATAACAGCAGGTGTGGGTGAGTAGAGGGATGGCTAGGCCAGCGATGGGAGTACGGTGGGGCGGTGAGGCCTGTGCGGCAGCAGAGCCGGCCGTGGGGAGGAGGGAGCAGGCAGTCTCGCCGGCGCTTGTTTGAGCGGCTGGAGCAGGAAGAGCAGAGATTGAAGAAGCACGACGGCCGTTGGATGGCCATCCAACAGTCACTACTTGTGCGTCAACCTTTTTTTAGGAAAGCCTCAAATCTGTGGAAAACAGCATACAGCCCATCTGCCATTATTTCTAATAATTTACAGCCCATTTGCTAATTATTAAGGTTTTTTTTAAGCCCATATTCTTTTTGTTAGCATTACAACCCATATTGTGGCCACGGTTAAAAAATTATACGAAATTTTGCATATTTCGGTGCGGTCCGAACTGTTTTTAATCCCGAAATTTTGACTCATTCAAACTGATTTTAAAAATAAATGTATATCAATATAAAATCCAACAAATTCTCCACGCATAAAAATTAATGTAATTTAAAATCTCGAAATGAAAAAAAAGATATTTGAAACTAATTGCCGATTTGATGTGTTTTAAAAATGTACAGCCCATTTCTCATTACTGATGGGCCATTTTCTCGGCCAGCCGAATGAAAGCTCTCCTCGTCTTGAAAGATTTGCAGCCCAACAGGCCTGACAAAGCGACTTACTTGGCAAATCACAAAAAAACTGGGCTGTGGCCATGCACCCAGCTGTCAGCCTCTCCACGTACAGTACTCTTCCGATGGAATGTCGTTGACCACGTTGACCACATTGACCACGCCGCGCCGAGAGCACCAAGGCGGTGGACGACGGTGAGGCCTAGGAAGGGGACGACGCGGAGCCGGGGAAGACGCGGCAGTGGATGCCCACGCGGAGAGGAGTACGAGGGTTCACTGGTTCGGCTGCAGTGTGAGGCTGCCGTCGCCGCAGGGCCTGGCTAGCGGTGGGAGTAGTAGGGGGCGATGAGGCCTCAACGGCAGCACAGCCGGGCACTGGAGGCAGGAGCAGGCGGTCTCCCCGGCGCTGGTTTGGGCGGCTGGTGCAAGAAGAGCAGCGATTGAAGAAGCAGCAGGACCGTTCGATTCAAATCCAACGGTTACTGCTGCTAGAATCGTTTGTTGAGTAAGTTGACAAGCCCTGCGTACGCGTCAACTTAGTAGGCCCACAGGTCAGCCTCCCAACCGGTGCGCCCTAGATGTCAGTGGGAGGAATCATTTTTTTTCGCGTAATAAGAAGGCAGTTGATTGCGTGCGGCCAGGCCAGCGGAGGGAGTAGGGTGGGCCGGGGAAGCCTGCGCGGCATCACAGCGGGCCACAAGAGGAGGGAGCAGGCAGTCCCGCCGGCGCTAGTTTAGGCGGCTGGAGCAGGAAGATCAGGGATTGAAGAAGCACGTCGGCCGTTGGATGGACATCCAACAGTCACTGCTGCTAGAAGCGTGTGTTCACTGACAAAGCCTTGCGTAAACAAGTCAGTCTCGAAGTCTGTGGCGTGTACAGCCCATTTGCTATTATTTTTATAATTTTTACTCATTTTCTAATTCATATGGAATTTATTGCAGCCCGTTTTCCATTTTTAGAATTGGTGGCCATTTTCTGGTCAGTACCAGGGTAAAAAAATTAACTAAATATGTGGGAAATTTTGAAAATTCGCAAATTTTTGCTGGGGAACGAAATATTCTTAATCCAAAAATTAATAGCCATACTAAAAAAAATTTAAAAATAAATTAGTACTATGTCATGTTAAATCCAATGAAATACGTATAAGATATCAGTGAAGAACAAAAACAAAAAAAGAAACTTATATCCCATTTGCTATAATTTTTTGGAATTTTCAACCCCTTTTGATATTACTTTTAACAAACATTGACCATACTCTTAAGCCAGGCCGGAATGCATCCCTCCTCGTCTTGAAAGATTTGCAGCCCAGTAATTCGGAGAAAACAAATAGGCCTAGCATGGGTATTCTTCAAAAAGAAATACTGGGCTACCTATTTTCCCAAAGAACTGAGCATTTAGCTTTATTTATTTATTTATTTACTTATTTATGTTTAAGGGACCATGAGCATGTACCTGGGCCGGATTCATGTGAGAGCCTCCCTTCCAGTTAATTATGGGCTTCTCTATTGGGCCTTCATCAGTGGGCTGCATGTTATCAACAAGTGGAAAATGTGTTCCGTATGAAAAATAGTATGCGCTACGTACGGTACGGGGCACTAAAGGATCGATCCATGCAACGACTTCCAAAACATTGTGTTTGTCGTTCTAACAACACATTTATTCAACCAATAGACGAAATATACTACTGATTGTATATTGAAAACAGCAGCAGCAGCAACCAGGGCTGGGGGTGCAACAGAAGCAGTAAGCAGGCCAGAAGAGTGAAGACGCAGCTCTCTCTTCCAAACCAAACATCAGCCATCATTACAAAAGGGCTACCAAAAAAGAACAAGTGTATGCATCAAACTAAATAAAGATCCTACTACACCAAGTGTACGCATCTAACTAACTGGCTCAGTAGACGTTACTATTTATTAAGCTGTGGAGATTGGCTGACGGCTTGAACCAGATGGGTGCCTGACGGGGGAAACTCCAGCCAGCAGGTCGAAGTCTGATACTTGCGACCCTCTCTCCTACTTTGGGCTACAGAGCGTGGCGGCACATATCAGGGTATGGTGCATGCAGAGACGCATGGTACGCTGTGTACACACAGTTTTGCCTAATGAACGAAACCGCGCTGCCATCATGATCCTTGCCGTCGGTTATCTCCTGGTTAATCGGATAATTCAGTCCGACAAACAGAGAGCGTGTACCAACGCTACTTACCAGCCTCCAGTCAAAAATTCCTGAAGGCCCAGAGAAGCTGGGATCCTCCTCAAAGACCTTGCGGTGACTGTGATTGTATTCCGCGAAACAACACGTCCGGTACGTGCGAACGATCATCAATCTTTCGCCGTCGTCTGATCGAGCCAGGAACCACCTGCAACTGCCATGCCGCTTTTCTTTGAAAGGTTCTGGGATTAGGATGGGTAGGGACACCAGGCGGCCTACAACATCATATCAAGTTGGAGTCAAATAAAAAAGGGCTCTTGATTTAGTCAATCTTAAGAACAACATGTTATGAGGAGGAATATTTTTTCAGCAAATGTTGACAGTAATATAAGCAAGCCATCATGATATCATAGGAAAGTAACATACTGCTGTAACAGCCGTTTGTAGCGATGACTAGAGTAGGCCAGCAATACGTCCAGCCATAGAAGGAGTCGACAGCGTAAATGAAGCCCTTGTGTTCAATGGCATCAGAGAACCATGGAGGATGTATGATCCTGTGATGGACGTGCAGATTTATCCACTTACCGCAGTGACCTGTCAGATAGGCGAGACCGCGGTTGAAGAACGCAATTAGCCTGAAGTCTTTATAATTCGCAGATATTGTGGGCACTTGGCAGATTACAACCTTGAGCAAATCAAACTTGGTATCATGTTGGCTACTGTAAGATTCCGAGTATTCTGGGCCGCGGTGCCAAAGCAGTGCAGTGTTAATCGAAGGAAGAATGATCAATCGCCGAGTGTAGACCTCCACGAGCATCCAGCTGCCGCGACCGTCGACGAGCACCATCCAAGATGTGTTCATGCCGACCCAGTACATACCGTTAATGTAGTTGAGGCTGACGGGGATCGGATCGCAGTCAAGGGGGTTGATGCTCGCCACCCTACGATCGTTATGCTGCGTGACACGCCGTTTCTGAAGATCAGGCGGCATCAGCAAGCAAGGAGCTGGCTTAAAAAGCTCCGGCCTGAGGGCTTTGAGTAAACGGTACAGCCCCGACGAGCACGCGGTGAGCGGCATGGTACTGAGATTGTCCACATGCGAAACAATGAGCTTGATTACCTCTGTGGGGAGCGAATTCCAGCCACTCTTTCGGCGGACGCTGCTCGGTTCTGCCATTGTTAGTGCTTGGGTTTCGGACGAGGGGGGCAGGCGCCTTAGCGGGGACGGAAGATTGGACGAGATTATGTGCGGACAAAGATGGAGAAGCGAATATGTGCTGCGGGAAGTGGGCAGGTGATGATGACTACAGCACGCCGCTTGACTTACGAGACACATACCAGCAGCGTAGGGTCATGTCGATGCCAGACAACTTGCTTGAGTGATCATAGTACTGGTACTCCCTACAGTGCTATGCCCTAACTTGCTTGAGTAGAGTAGTAGAGTAGGACTCTACTCTACTACTAGCATCGGAGGAGTAGTATATTCTAATCTAAAATAGTTACAAACTTCAATGCCCGAGCGTGGAACGACTACAAACCATGCTCAAAGACCGTGTCTACGTGGTGTTTGGACATGGGCGACAACCTCAACGCCAACGGTGCTGCTCCCGTTGCACCGTATGTGTTTCTGTCCTTCCTGTTCGAAATCATGGTAGAATTCATGTTTCTACTTTGTATCCTACTGCTATGCTAGTCCACATGATTAGTTTCATCTCTGTTATAGCCGTCATGATTTATTTTGTGCTTATTCGGATTAAATCTCGTAGTAACTTGCTCATATATTCAACTGGCGCAACGTCCCCTACATCCACTCCCGTTTCATGGATGGCCTGGTCGATGCCTCCAAGGAGCCCTTCGTCCACTACTATGAGTGCCCGATGCCGTTTTGTGGCTCGCCGGCGGACATGGTGCATCACCTCACGGATGCGTGCAGCGGTCACTGCTGGCCCTTGGCGGAGAACATCAAGTACGAGACGTGCTACCTGTTCACCATGCCGGAGTCGCTAGAGGATCACCGCCGCCTGCTAGTCTCGGAGGAGGACGGCAGCGTCTTCCTCTTGATCGTGGGCACCGGCGAGGCCCGCGCAGGCCGCCGCCCCGTCTCTGTAATGTGCGTCAGGGGCGACGCGGGTCGCGTGGGCGGTGACACCGGCCTCATCGAACGGACTTGGACTCTGGGAGCTGGGACTATCCCGCCAATGTGGACTTGGAAAACCCATGGCATCCTTTACCCGCCGACGCGGTGCACGGGGACTCCAAGGAGGTTCACCTGGACATACGCATTATCAAGTTAAATGTTGATCATTAGTCTTCGCTCAATGTAATCCGCTGTCTAAGCATGTGGAGACTTCCATGCAGGATCTTGCTCTATTGGAGTATCGCGCATGAATAAAAGTGTATCCGTTTATGGTTTAGTCTAGAATCTTTCATGCATGAATTTTTACTACAGTATTGGTGAAAGACTTACGATGAACCATTTCTTACATGTCCTCTGCCCGCTTACAAGTCATCCTGATTTAATCCCTCCATCTAGGTGTATAAGGGCATGGTTAATATTACTTAATAGTATAGCCAACTGTTGACTATAAGAAAGTGCCATGTCATCTGTAGCCAACATGTATAACAATCGATACTCAAAAACTAATTCTTAAAGATCATTTCTTGCAAAGCACAATAAGTGTTATTTCTTCACAAGTTTTGGATGCAGGTTGAACAGTTGAACGCTTTTGTTTGCAAAAGATACCTTTTTATCTATTTCACCCGGATGTTTGTGAGCTCTAGAGATGAAATAATATCCGAAGAAACCTATCGATACCCGTTACACATGAGATGACCCCCACATCCTTTGTCAAAATAAACAACTCCCCGATCAATGCATTTCACTCTTCGGTGCAACGCACGGGCACCTAACTACTATAGATTAGTACGACCAAAAATTGAACTAACATTATATATAGTACGATAAATGCTGATGCATGTCACCTAAAATTATATCATTCAAAACTATGTTCAAATACGAATCCAACGATATAGTTTTTGTTGACATGCACTAACATTTTGTCAGTTAAATCTTCAGTCAAATTCAATGGGGGACTAATAAACCACGACCGATGTAGTACAAGTGTAGAGGGCGGCGCTGCACGGGAGTCTCACCTCTCACCCCGCTCGTGGCGCGGCAGTAAAGCCGTCATATCACAAAACCCAACCACTCCCAGTAATAAGTGGCCTGGTAAAATAAACGGACAAGCAACCATCACATCCCTCCGTCTTTTTTGCATTTCATCTCTCTGCATTTACTTTCTCCGGTTCATCTCGCACACTCGATCCCTAGCTACTACTCCTAGGGCCAGTTCTTTTGGCGGCTTCCCCAGCTTTTCCCACTAGACTAGTCACAGTGGAGAGTAACAATAAGGCGCCTCACTCATTTATTTGGGCTTCTAAACTGCTACTCCGTCCTGGTTTATTCCTCACCATTGTAATTTGTGCTAAATTTTAACCAAAGATTTAACTGGTTTATTCCTCACCATTCTAATCCCTCCGTCTAGGTGTGTAAGTCATCTTACGAAAACCAAATAATCCCAAAACACTTAGGCGCGGTGCATTAACTTCTACTCCGTACCTCGTTTCTTGTTTCTTGACATATCAACCAATAAGAGATAAAGAGTGTGCATGCCTTTAATGACTTGAGATATCAAACACGACATGCAGTGGTTAGTTCATTGCATGCAATACTATTAATTAGCAAATAAACATTAACGTTTCTCGTTTTCTCCTCCTCCTTGGTCACGGTGCACAGCCTAAGATGACTTACTCACCTAGACGGATGGAGTAGTGCATGTGACATGCACTAACATTTCATTAGTTAAATTTATGATCAAAATTTGACACAGATTACAATGGGGACCAATAAACCAGGACGTAGGTAGTAGTTATGGGATTACTAATCTAGAAGCCTAAAAGAACTGGCCCCTGGTACTCCTACTAGTAGTAGTACTCAAGTTGGAATTCCAATTGCACGGCACAACTTGTTAGGCAAAAAATTTGATACAGGGTGTAGGAAGCGGTTTGGGAATTTGCATGCCTTTCCAACCAGTGAGATACTCCGTACAAAGTACGACAGAGAAATAACCACAGAGAAGGAAGCTAAAAGTGAACAATCAAACGAGCATTTTTGCATTTGTTTTGCATTGAATCGTTTCACAAGCTTGACTAGTGCTGTTTTTCTACTTTTACAAAAACCGCATTGTAATGTTAAAACGTGCATTTGCACGTACATAAGTAATAGTAGTACTCCCTCCGTCTAGGTGTATAAGTCTTCCCTCCTTCTTGATCACGGTGCACAACCAAAGATGACTTATTGACCTGGACGGAGGGAGTAGCACAGTCTGCAAGCATATATCGAGAGAGACGTGTAGTGCGATAGTATATAGTAAAGTTTGTGCTATATGCACGTACTTGCAAAATGTGTGCGAATACACAAGGTTTCCAAACTTTCCCTTTTACATACTTAATTAAGGACACTAAAAATTCCTGAACGTTCGGATTTATCATTTGCGTCCCAAAACTAATGAGATCGCCTTACGAAACAAAAATTATACTCCTCCTAAAAGCCACGGCGCTCGCAGGAGCGCTTGCGGCGCGCCACGAGTGCCCTGGTGCGCGGCCGTTTCCCAGCGCGCCGACACAACGCCTCTTCCTCAGCCTCGCAACTCGCGAGGTGCTGATTGGCGGCTTGCCGACGGGCGAGAACGATCTCACCGGTGTGGTGATCCGGCGCCAACAGGTACTCCTCCTCGCTGGAAGCGTGCACCCGGTCCACGTACCGCCAAGCGTAGATGAGGCGCTTGGGCCCGACTGCACTCAGGGCGTCGGCACGGGCGTCCTCCGCCACCCTCACAGCCCTCGCACGAGCCTCCTACCAAAGAGCCAATTGCCTGACTCTCTCGGACGCGACATAGGCCTCCCAGGCAGCTTGTTCCGCGGTGCGCTTCTCTTCATCGGCCTTCTTCTCCGCCTCTATTTTGGCGCGCTCTGCTGGAGGCAAAGCCTCCCACAAGGCGACATCCATTTCTTTCCAAAGCTCCTCAAGGCTGGGTGGCTCGGCGGGCGGCGCGGCGTTCTCCTCGTAGCGGGGAGCCAACGCCTCCTCCGGCGCGCGTGCTGGCGAGATTGGGAACGCCGACGCGTCCACCTCGACGCGTCGCGGCGAGGAGCGGAACGCCGACGCGTCCTCCTCGACTAGTGGCGACGAGGAACGGAACGGCTACGCGTCGCGTCGCGGCGAGGAACGGAACGGCGACGCGTCGCGTAGCGGCGAGGAGCGGAACACCGACGCGTCCTCCTCGACTAGTGGCGGCGAGGAACGGAACGGCGACGCGTGACCTTCCGCGTGGTGCAGCGAGGGGCTCCTAGGGCTTGGGAGGGGCGATGCCATGGTGGTCGACGTGAGAGGGAGGGGGAGGAGATAGCGATGAACGTGAACGTGAGGGGGAGGAGATAGCGATGTCGTGGGAGGCACAGTATTTATTGCGAGCAATGGCACACCTACGTAAGATATGGACTGAGCTGCACTGACTTAACTGCAGGTCCAGTTGCGTCACTGACATGTGGGCCAGACCCCTGTTGGGCCCATATGTCAGTGACCCAATGCACCTGCAGTTAAGTAACAGCTACGTGGGCATATTTGTTGGAGTAAATTACGGGGGAGCGAAGGGGTGGAAATATTGCTGGTCACAACGGATTGTACGAGCGTGGGGGGAGGAGAGTCATGCATGCAGATTTTTTCACACGGGGTGGAGTGGTGGGACCGCCGGAGGGAGAAGGAGAGTTTGGCAGTCATATTGTTTCCACACATGGAGAGGAAAAGATTTGGAGACGAATGGGCTTCCTACAGGTATGGGGAACGGTGCATAGTAAGTCATCTTGCATGCTGGGCTAGGTATAGTCTCAAGTCATTAAAAACATACACGCCCCACACATGTTCATATCTCAAGGTGCACTAAATTATTGCATGCGATGATTAAGGCTGGCCATAATGGTGGTATCTTAGCTGGTATCATGCACACAGGAATAGCAAACATGCTGATGTGGCAAAGAATTAAAGAAGAGAGGGGGTTAGAGTAACTAGTGTTCATGCATGCATTGGTAAACACATTTTTTTGTGAAGAACGACAGCACTAGTTGAGTACTTTTGCAGACTTCAAAAACTATTCCACCGCCTCTACTATCTTGCTAAGAGTAGGTGATATTTTTTAATCGAGCCCTTTAAACTAGAAGGGAGGTAGTGGTACTCTAAGGCTGGTCATAGTGGGGAGTAACTTAGACTAGTAACATGCATATGTTACTAGTCTATGTTACTACCTCTATAGTGCATAGTATCATAGATTAGTATCATTGGTGGTCTCATTTATTGCCATGCATGACACATAGTAGCATCACATTTATTATGTTACGGTATCTATCTATGTTACTATAACCATCTCTCTCTTCTTTAATTGCCTACCACATTAGCATGTTTGCGAGTCCTAAGTGCATGCTACTACTTATGTTACCCCCACTATGGCCAGCCTAATAGCTAACCTTGTTGTGAAGACAAGATAGGACATGGCACGCACCTGGACGGAGGAACTAGTCTGCATTGTGCATTTAAGTTTTGTCTGAAGTCAATGTACCTCTACTTTCACCAGACTTATAGAAAAATGTGTCAACATTCACAATGTCAAATCAATATTTTTACACTCATTATAAAACGTAGTTCTTATACTCATTATAATCAGTATTGTAGATATTGATATTTTTAGTATAAATTTGGTCGTGGGATTTCATTGATGCCTGTCAAAGCGTGGAGGAAGCGGAGCTTAGGGCTTGCATTGACGGTGTCTACATAGGTATTTCTCTTCATAATCCTGTAATTTTAGAGACTGATTGCGCTTTTGTGGTAGCGTCTCTTGCATCGGGGGACTATGACAGGTCTGCTATGCGTGACCTGAAGATGAAAGCGTTGAGCATCTCGAAGTTGATCAACAATCTTCAATTGTCAAAGATTAGCCGTTCGGCCAATAAGGTGGCACACTTAATCGCTAAGTATAGCTTTGACAATAGATTAGATGGTATTCTTGTAAATAACGTACCGCCCCGTGTGGTGAATATTGTATCGAATGAGTGTATTGGTGTGGCTGGTTAATTAATATAAGGTGGTGTTCAAAAAAAAGTATAAATTTGGTCAAACACTTTGCAAACGGTTGACGGGAGTAAAAAGGACCAGAGGGAGTATCATGCATGCGGAGTAGGCAAAAAAATTGCTTGTCTAAAAAAAGGCAAAAAAATTGCTCATTTATAGCCGGTCGAAGTCTCAAAGGGCGTGACCGCGCGAGGAAGGCGAAGGTCGTGGGAGGCGCGACGTTTGACGGAATTAAGTGAAGTTACATCCACGCGCCGGCATGGCGTGCGAACAGGCAGAAGCTATATCGTCAGGCCTATGATATGGGTCTAGTAGACATGACATCTAGTGGGTCCCGCATAGTTCTCGAGAACTCTTTGGGGGCTTGCAGCCGTTTATCCACCGGGCAGGCCAGCAACCCCACGCCGTTCGCACGCCCTACTCGTCCCCGTCTTCTACCTTACAACAGTTCGCTCCCAGTCGTCCCGTCCTTTCACATTAGTTCGCTCCCAGTTTTTTTTGTGTGGGGTACAACAGTTCAACTTCTCCTAACCCTCCTCCAAAATCCATGGCCTCCCAAATCTCCATGGTCGCCGCTGAGTACCAGGTTAGAGCCATCACCGGCGATCAGTTCATCGTCATCTACACACGTGGATCCGAGACGGTGAAAGCATGGCTTGCTCGCTTCCTACGCATGTTCAACAGTTCAACGGATGAGTGGGTCGCTGGGCTAGATGTTGAGTACACCACAGTCCTGGGACGAGAGAAGGATCTAAAGGACGAAGAGAGGAAGAAGCCCGCCGTGATCCAGGTTTGCGTACATAACGTTTGCTTGGTCTACCACATATGCCATGCCGACGTTAGGTGCCAGGATTTTAAGAACTTCCTCAAGGAAAAAAGAGTGAAATTAGTTACTGTAGGCTTTAAGAACAACGGGGATGTCCTGCGTCGGATAGGTCTCGTGGTAGGCCAGCCCTTTGATCTCCAGAAGGCAAGCCTAGTGTCCTCCTCTCAACCTTCAATGTTGACCCTGGCAGCAGCCATGATTGATCCTTCGTACGCTAAACTGAAGAAACCTCATCACGAGTTTCGTCATGCATGGGAGTCGAAGACATTAGATGAAATCACATCCTGTACGCAGCAATGGATGCCTACCTTTGTTTAAATATCTACAAGGGTTTGATGAAGAAGCAGAGCCCAGTGTCCGGTTCAAGCAAAGAAGCGTCGGCGAAGAGGAAGAGGAAGAGGGACGAGGACGAAGTCGAGGACGTGGACTCGAACTCCGAGTAGGTGGCAGTGCCGTTGCTCATGCTGGTTCTACTGCAGTGTCAAGCGGACTAGTTGCTTAGTTTATTTTCAAGGGTGTGTTGTGCTGAGGCCCCAGCAGAACTATGTTTATGTTGTTTCTCATTATTTGAACTCTTTAGTACGTACAGTAGTACTAGTACTATGTCTTACTACTGTTCTTCTTGCAGTTGGTACTACTACTCGTATCTTCGTGTTCCTACTGTACTTAATACGTTCGTACTAGTAGTATAATTTGGGTCAGTCGATTTGTGAAAGAAATTCGACGGAGCGAAGGAAGAAGACGGCAGAAGAGGTGGAAGAAGCCCTTCTAGCCATCCATGTTGCATCAAACGGCTCACATGAGTCGACTGACCCAAATTGCTCCTTCAGATTGCACGATCGACGTGGCATTCAAGGTCTCGAAGGTAGATTCCGTGTCCGCACCCGGTTTGCGGGCTCGACGCGCGCGCGACCGGCTTCCGCCGCGACAGCCACCATGCGCGCCTCCTCCGCGCGGGCAGAGACGACAATGACACGCTAGTTCCTCCTCGCCGGCGTGCTGGAGCACGCGCTCGTCCTCCTCTTCGTACGCTGCGTGCATAGACGCGGCTCCACCAGCTGCTCGCGTGCTTGACAGCGCGGCGGCATCGCGAGGAGGGACTGCAGACGACGTGAGCGGGCGAGCCTTCGGCTTCATGGCACAGGGATGGCAGCGACACGGCGGTGATGGGCGAGAAATTGTTGGCTGGAGCAGGCGGGCGCTGGCATGCGCAACGGCGGCGGCGGCATATTGATGAGTGCGCGTATGGGAGCTTACTTTAGTTTCATATATAAGGTTGGTCAAACTTAAAAGAAAACCGTACTAGTACACGTAAACATTAAACTTAGGCAGCGCTTTTATTAGTTAGTACCACAGCCACGATACGGAATCCTGTGCAAGCGCGTGAACCACGGCCGCGCGGTCGATCGAACGGTGCATCACCGTGTCGCGCTCGAAGGACATCCACCAACCTTTTTGTGTGTGTGAAAACAATCCTCGAATATTACTCAACTTTTTTTTCCTGTGAAAGTTCTTGACGCTGCAATATTTCCATATATTTGAATTTAGCTCCAGTTCGTGTTTATTTGGATTCGGACGTTTTAGGTGCGCCCTAGTTTTTTTTAATACTGATTTTCTGTGTGTGACTGAGAGAGAACGTGTGTATGTGTCCATATGTGTGTTGTGGCAGAAGGGCAATGTGGAGACGGTGTGCGTGTGATACAGACATAGAGAGGTGTGAATGTGCAAATGATCATGCATGAGTGAGACATAGACAGATGCCGATACGTTGTGTATACATGAGAGAATGGTCTTATAGTTTACTCTTGTGTGTGTGTGTGTGAGAGAGAGAGAGGGAGAGAGAGACAGGGAGAGGAGCATCCGTAATACGACAACCATCTCTCTCGATTCGCCCGTCCCTCGCACGGTCGCATGCAACACATGCATCAACGCGGACCTCAAGGCCCGCACAATCTCTTCGTGAATACCCATTTCTCTCCTTAGGTTTGTTTTCTCTCAATATCTGACACACACACACACACACACACACACACAGACACACGCAGCACAACACACACACACACACACACACTCCCCCGAGCACATAATTCATCCCCATCCACGGTTATACGGCGACCACTCTCGCTTGTGCTTCTTTGCACCCCAACATGCACAACACCTCAATCTTCAAAGAGGGCATCGAGCAGATCGAAGACGGCGACCACACCGCGCTAGAAAATGTGGGGTCATTTGGAAGCAGGGTGATGTGACGACGGCTGACTGACTCCTCCCCCCACCCTCTCTCTCTCTTGCACAAAATTACCAATCCCTCTCTCCCCCGCACAAAATTGTCAATCCCTCAACCCACGAGATCCTTCCCCTCTCGTCCATGTTTTTCCAGCTCTCTCATCAAACATGTTGTCTCTTCTCCTTCCATGTATACAGAATCCAGATGCACACGCATCTCATGTATATTACATGTATCCATCTTTCTCACAGACCTAACTTCTTCCTCTCTCTTTCTCTCTCTATCTCTCTCTCTGTCTCGTTAGGTTTGTCTCCTACTCTCTCGTTCACATACATACAATCTTTCCCGCCCTATCTGCTCCATCTTCAAAAGCTCTCTCTCCACGTTTCATTCACACATTGGGATATGTCAAAATGTTGCTTCTATAATGGCTGATGTAGAGTTATGGTTGTTTTTGTTGCATCCTACAAAGTGATAACTATGAAATGCATTTAGATTCTCATTTGACTGGGATTATGTGAGTTTGAGCATGTTGTGAAGTACTATAGACCTTGTATACATCTTGGGATTCGACAATGATTGTAACTATTGAATTGTATAGACCATTACATTCGAAGTCAATAGCCTAATATATTTATTTCACAATTTCAACAAATGATTAGTTCACTATAAACTAAGAAAACAAATGTGTACTCCCTCCGTTTTTATTTAAGTCCGCGTATTAGCATTGGTCAAAGTCAAGTTTTGTAAACTCTCAGAAAGCTTATAACAAAAAAGATTAACATATACAATAACAAATAAATACCATTAGATTCATTATTGAATGTACTTTCACATCATACATATTTGTTATGGTAAATGTTTATATTTTTCTATAAAATTGGTCAAACTTTAGGAAGTTTGACTTCGGTCAAACCTAATATGCAGAGTTTACTACTACTACTCACTAGTTGCTTAGCCGAATCACTGAACACGCCACACGGGGAGTCTAGTGTCACAAAATTTTAAGGTCGGCAGGAAAATCTCCCGCGACCCTGATTCGAGCAGTGGGAAGTTACCATCATAGCCTTCGGAACAGGCCTACAGATGACGCTTGGTAGGGGGCTGTTTTCGTAACTTCAAGTTCACCCTACCCAGCCAACCCCACCCCGGCACCCAGAGTAGTACACCTGAGTACCCCCCATTTTCTATCCCCACCGCAAAATAGACTTCTCCACGGCACCGCAGCCTTCGTGCTCCTCCCCTTTACATCGGCGCACTCGTCCACTACAGCGCATCTGCCTCATCGACGACCTCGTACGCCGCACTGAAGCCGGTCCACCGTCGTCGTCGTACACGGAGCCTCTTCCCCGACATCGTCTTCCACGGTCTCGGATCTACTACCCGGAAGCCGACGCCAAGCGCAGAAGTACCACCGTCGTGGACAATGAACTGAGTCCCGTTGCCGACCATGACTCACAGAGGCCGCCACGACCATCGTTCTCCTCCTCGATTGGTAATGTGTGTATTGAATCACTTAACAGTACATGTGCAGTTCCAATTTTGTTCATACCTACCCTCCAAATTTCCTGGGTGCTATTGTTCCCGTAAAAGTAATTGGTTATAGCCTCCATTGTCCAACAGAATATCAGCTTGTAATTGTGCGTCGCTCCTGTATCGCGCTAGTAGAGAAGAGAGTAGAGATAGCAGAGACGTCAGGAAAGGATCGCGCGCGCGCGGGAAAAAGCGGCCGGGCGTGCGCTAGTTTTGGCGCGCGGCGTCCGGCGCGCTTTATAAAATCCAACGTCCTCCCACCGCTCTCTCCCCGCTCTATGCCTCGCCACCGCTCTCTCCCCGCTCTTTTTCGCCTCGCCGCCGCCGTGCCACCATGACGCCGCGTCGCCGGGAAACTTGGGGATACCGCGGCATCCGCGCGCGCCCCTCCGGCGGCTTCTCCGCCGAGATCCGGTTCTGCGGGATGCGCCTCGGCCTCGGCAATTTCGACACCGCCAACGAGGCCGCCCGCGCGTACGACGTGGCGGTGTGGCGCCTCCGGTGGCCTCATAGAACATTGAACTTCCCCAACGTGCCGACGCGGGAGCGGGCGCAGGAGCTCACGCCTCTGTCGCGGCTTAGGGCGCTGTGGCGCCAACACTTCCCGCAGGACATCATCAACGAGCGCGAGTTCTACACGCAAAGGAGGGCGGAGATGGATAAGAGGAGGGCGGAGCGAGCCGCCTATCGCGAGGACAAGTGTAGGCGAAAAGCGAACGCTCAATTCAACATGAGGCTAGGAGAAGCGTCGCCCTGGAATCCGACGACGATCGGTATCTTCACGCCTACAGTCAGACGTCGGAGGAGGACATCACCGAGGAGGAGTCGGACGACGAGGAGTAGTTGAATTATCTTTTTTTATCTATCTATGCTGAGAACTATCCTCTACTCTCTAGTATCTACTTCTCGATCTCAGCACTGTAAACGCTTTTTTTAAAGCGCTGCGCATTGCGATTCTGTTAGAGATGCTCTAACATGACAGATGAGTGCTTTAATGTTCCCCACAAGATGCGCGAGTATTACTAGTAGTATATTTTTCTTGCCATGTTGAGATTTTAAAACCACGAGTGCGAACATGCAGAGGAGCAATGAAGACCAAACACGGGATATTCGGGACATCTTCAAGGAGCGTGGCAAGTTAAAGAGGAGCTGCACCGAACCTGTAAAACGAGCTTTGGTAAGTAACACCCTTTCAATTACTTTCGTGTAGCCTCGTGTTCTTCGATGTGTATATGTTGTCGTTTCTGTTTCTCTTATGCGTGGTGTTCTTCGATGTGTAATAAGAAGAGTCTTAATCATCCTAATGCTTTCGTTTTTAGCTTGATGTAGGAAGTGGGTGTTCTCACCTTGTAGTCTGTTTTTATTTTTATTTTCCTTTTGAATTCACTTCTCCGAGTTCTGTTTATCTGGCTTCTACTAAATGGATCTAGGTTGCTCTGAGTATTGATCTAAAAAAGAAGTAACTTCATGTCAGGATGTAGTTCCTGCGAGGAGGGAAGTATGGTCAACCTCGAGATCATGTTTCCAAAATGAGGCTGGATTACGCACAAGGTGCCAGTTCCCTAATGATGCTGGATTAGACACAAGGTGCAAATTCCCAGATGATGCTGGATTACACACAAGCCAGGTGGAGTCATCAGCTGTTCGTGTCCTCGTGGCATTAGTAAAGGCTGAAAGAAAGCGTGCAGCAGCCCTTGAGAATGTAGCTGAGTTCCTGAAGAAGCGAAAAGAGCAATCAGATGCTCTCTTCACCCAAGCCAAAGAAGAGATGGAAGAAGCCAGAAATAAGCTAGCAGAGGCAGAGCAGGCTAGGCGTCTCCTGCTATCTAAAACTGTTGTCAATACAAAATTTCCTTCATAATAGCTAGGTTCAAATGTTTATCCAATCAGCATGCCTGTTGTGATGTCCGTGCATCTACTGATGTGGCACAAAATGTTTTTTTTGGGTCATGTAATAACAACAATTACTTTCCAAACAATAACAGACGAAGCATTGGACATGGTATAGTTCACGCGCAAGCCCGACATTCCAAGTTCAACTTCCACATCAAACTCATGTTCACATATATCTGCACATTCATACATAATGTCCACAACCATGATTCACGTCAAAGCCAAAAAAATGTGAGGAGAGTTATAAATAAAGAAAATCCTCTACTAGTTCCTGCTACCAGTGCGAGCACAACAAGTCAAGACCATGCGTAAATTAATTATATTTTAGTCATTTTTTGTGTTCTAAAATGCCTGCCGGCTCGCGGAAGGATGTGTTGCCGGCACACGCGCGGATTCAATGAAGGCAGGCGGGGCAGTCTTAAGCTGGTTACACGCGGCGAGGAGGCGTGCTCAGCCGGGCCTGCAGCGAGTGCGGTCCTCTTGGCCGGCGCGCCAGTTCAATGCCTGCGCTATGAGAGGTCGCGTCCGTGTCAGAGCAATCACTCCCTCCAGTCCTTTTTTGTTTGGGTATAACAAAATCTCGTTTTCCATTCACATTTTACAAGTAAAATTCATGGACAAACTTTGACCCAAAGTACGATGGGGACTAGTAAACCAGAATGGAGGTAGTAGTTTTTTTTAATCAAAGAAGGGTTTCCCCTTCCGATTTTCATTACTGAAAACCAGCATCTAAATCTAAACCATAGTATTTGCCCTAGAACTACCAGGTTCAATATCTCGCAACATAAACCCATACAACCTCCATCGCAAAAAAAACATACAACCATACGCCAAGGAGGTACGTAGTACTATGAATTCCATTTTTGCTCCATACCAATCGTTCTAAAAACTACTTACTACTTATAACGCGCCATTGAAAATCAGAACTCTTAACCCCGCTAAAAAACGATATTTTAAACGTGGCTACTCGATCTGTGGCAACTGGCGAGCCACCGCGCTCCAAGTCGTTCACCTGTGGTCTCGACCATCAACTCCTACGGATCAAATTATCACGCGAGCTGACTATTCCTACAAAGGTGCTCCACCACGTACCCGGTACCCGCGAATGCAGCAATCATGCACCTAGGGTTTTAGGGTTTATTTGTTAACGTCGCCTTTACGTAACACTCATGTGTGCGAGATAGCGAGAGGCCGACTGTGTGCGTGCGCCTCTTCTCTTCGTATATGTACTCCACCGTTTGTCTGGTGTCCAAAAAATTATAATAACTACTAGCAATGTGCCAATGCGTTGCCACACGATCAAAGTAGATTAATACAAATTCACCGATTTGATAGAAAAAAAGTCTAGTTTTGAAATACGTATATCACTAAAAATATGTTATGTTTCACTCAAAATATATTCCTTTGGCGGTTTTGATGAGTTAAGGGAGGAATGTTGTTGGTTTCAAGATTCGATAAGTGGTATATGTCTAATTTCTACTCTTACTAGCAAGATGCCCGTGCGTTGCACGGAACATCAAGATCTTGTGGGAGAAAAGGATGAACGAGGGAAGGCCTTATCTGCAAATGTGGTGAAGAGTGCGGGTAAATTGCCATATTTTCCTTCCTATCCGTCAGATATAAATCGGACGACCTACATTGCAGGATGGCAGGCCCACCATCATCACCAACTCTATTTTTTATCCCTACTCTTATAAAAAGCATTGTCGGTGATGATCGTGTGCCTGTCATCCTGCAATATAGGCCGACCGATCTATATCTGACGGATAGGAAGGAAACTATGGCAATTTTGCAAAAAGATACCCACACCCCTCTCCACATTTGCAAATAAGGCCTTCCCTCATTCATCCTTTCCCCCACAAGATAAACTACTCATACAAATGCATCTTGATGTTTCGTGCAACGCATGGGCATCTTGCTAGTTGTTGCAAAAAGCCCATGTGTGTGTGAGAGAGAGGGAGAGTGGAGGAGGACGGAGTGCATGTGTGACAAAGACACAAGGAGTGTGTGTGCGATAGGTATCAGCTTAAAATGAGGTGATAGTGTGTGTGTGCACGATCGAGAGGGCGTGTCTCAAGAAGGGAAGAAAAATCTACATAGATACAAGGAGCGGGAGAGAGACATGTATGCGATGGTGGAAGCACGAGTGTGTGGGTGTATAAACCTATCTAGAGGCTAGCTAGTCGATAAATGTTTGTGAGAGAAATACGAGTCGGGGTGCAAAAGCGAGAGTTTTGTGTGTGTGAGAGAGAGACGGTAGTCGGGAAGGGGAGTGGAAGCAGGAGTTGTGTGTGTGTGTCTGAGAGAGAGAGAGGAGACGGTAGTCGGGGTTGTCTCATCGGTAATCAAATGAATAATGTCAGTCTGGGATGGAGACGAAAAGGAGACCGCAACAAATGTTGTGTCTACAGGAGAGAGAGAGAGTAATTTTAGTGGTATGAGTCATATGTAGAGACATATAGGGTGTGTGAGAGAATCCCATAGAGAGAAAGACAAAGTGAAAGACGAGTGGAGACTGTGTGTGTGGCGGTGAAAAAGAAAGCTTAGGTACCGAGTGATACCAGAGAACAGTAGAGACGTGAGAGATAATGAAAACCGTGTAATGTATAATGATAGGGAGAGTGTGACACTTCTCAAGGGAGACGTCGAGAGACCATGTTTGCGAGGATAGGAGAAACATGAAGTGAGCGCGCGGGTGAGCTGGAGAAAAGAGAGTGATAGCTACCTGAAGGAGCATGCATGCGAGAGAGATGGGCGTGAAAGGAGTGAACAAAAAAGGGATTCAAATATTTGAATTCGAGATGATGATACATGTAATCCATACTCGAACCAAAATTGATCTATCAAACATGCATACTCATATGAATTCACGCACATATATGTTATTTAATACGTAGATATTACTGATCCATACATTTTAGCAGAATTCTTTGTTGTGCTTTTGAAAGTATATATAAAAAAATGATGTATATAGAATGTAATTCCAATTGAAAATGGATCCCACCCGGAAAAACATAGAATACAAATGGGATTCGAATTGAGTTGGCACGGTAAACGTGCACTCTACAAAATTTGAACGAAGCGGGGAAAGTCGCAGTAACCGCCCGAAACCAAAATCTGCGAGATGGAAATCACTACTGCCTATCCCTGCCACGCAAAGCCTATCTGCTGGATTTCTATAGGTTTCGATAGCGGTAGGTTTGTAATTTCACCCAAACGTGACGTAACCGCCTCTCACCCGGATTCATACACGGTGGGCGCCAAAACACAGTGTGTCCTCGGCCGAAATCGACTCCCTCCCCGATTCATATTCATACACGGTGGGCGCCAAAAACAAACTCTCGTCGGCAAATATTCGGTGTATGCGAGATTACCGTCCTATCCCCAACCGACTAATGTTGCTGTGATGTAGTAGAAATTTGAAACGGGGGCTAAGTTTGTAAATTTCCTCGCATTTGAGACAAGCGCGCCCTGAATACATGGTTCCCCCCTTCCTCTCTACCTCCCCTTTCCCCATTCGTACTCCGTGGGCGCCAAAACACCCTCTCCACCCCACCCTCCTCCGTCCGCCGCCGTCCGCCACCCCATCCACCGCCGTCCTCCTCCACCATGCCGGAGCTGATACCCCGACGCCGCCGTCCATTACAAGAGATCGACCTCTCTCATCCACGGCTCGGACCGGGATCCTTGCATCCCATCCTCTCGCTTCATCCCCGCCGTCGTCCACCTTGCCGGCGCCGCTCCTACGACTGTCTCGTCCAGCGCGCCCCGCCGCCACCGTCTACCCTCCTAGATCTGCTTCCACGCCGCCGACAGCCATCGCTACCGCAGCACCGTCAAATTCTCAGCAGATGCGTACACGGCGCCGCACCAGAGGCGGTACTCTTTCGTATCTGCTCAACTTATTTATCGCAGCAAGAAAATAGATCGCCACTGCTTTACTCTGATTTCTTGTCTTGGTTGCGAAGTTGCCTTTGTCCGGTTTGCACCTTCAGATCCGCCATGGCACGCTCAACACTATACTCCCAATGCTTATGGTTTTCCCCTTTTATATTCCACACTAGTTAAATCATAGTAGACTAAATTTCAAAATTGGGTCAGTC
>NC_057802.1:585340000-585355252 GCF_018294505.1 Triticum aestivum | reverse complement strand
AGTTAAATCATAGTAGACTAAATTTCAAAATTCGGTCAGTCGATTTTTCAGAGCTTGCCGGAGTTCGCCGGTGCGATCGAAGGGGCTCGGGTGGTTGTGGGGCCTCGCCGAACGAAGAAAACTCGACGCGGGTGGGGGTTGGGCGGGGGTGGGGGTGGGGGTGGCGGAGGAACACAGGCGGTGGGGGCCAGTGGTCCGGCCGGCGGCCCGTGCGGTGTTCTGTATGGGAAGAATCAGAGACGAGGAAGAAGGGTTAGGAGACGTAGGATCTTCATCCAACCGCCTGAAATGGTCGAGAGACAGCTGGGAGTTGCATTCTTAATGCGCTCCGGTTCATCATGTGTGGGCACTGCGCAACCAACATTTGATTATCCAAAATCTGCTTGCTCTTCTTTACCATGTTCCTCTTCCGTTCTTCTTTAATATGTACTCTCTCCGTTCCTAAATAGAAGTCTTTGTATAGATTCCACCATGGACTACATATGGAGCAAAATGAGTGAATCTACACTCTAAAATGTATCTGGATACATCTGTATGTGATCCATAGTGGAAATCTCTACCAAGACTTATATTTTGGAACGTAGGGAGTATGATAGTAGTACAGTATGTTCCTTGTACTGAAGATGAGCAGGGACATTTGCAGTGTAGAGGTCTATACGGTCGGTTGTGATGGACACTTTGAGCCTCTTTGATTCGTAGGATCTTGTAAACATAGGAATAGGATTTGTAGTGGCCTGCCCACTTGAATCCTATGAGAATAGCAAGGAAATGCGGGGAGCTGTGTCGCCTTTGAGAGTTACACTGATATTAACAGTACCGCACCTTCACTTGAAGAGAGCTGGTATCCGAAGCCTTTCTAGCCGTACCGGCAATACTAGCACATATATTCCAGCAAGTTCCACTTTGCTGATTTTACTCTGATGCTTAAGGTTTTCCCGTTATATCTACACTATGATCTGTGTAGCTGCTTTGTGTCGCACTAGCAGCAGTCCACTCTTGAAGCTAAACACTGCAATGACTTACAAAATTGGCACCAAGGTATTGAGTGCCATTCTGGATGCAATGAAACTCATACGCTCCCCACCTGTTGATTCTTGTTGAGAATATGATCCTAATGACTATTCTAACCTCAAGGAGTCAAAGGCAGATGGCCTGTCCTGTTCACCCATCAAGGTGCCTGTTCTAATTTGGCAATGTTTTATTGATTGCGGGTATCTTGCGTATGTTGTCTTGCATTTCTTCTACTTTGTTGCACCGCCATCTGCTTAGTTTACTCATCATATATGTCGAGATGCCATGCCCATCCATTATCAATACATATTCCATCTGTCATCATACCATGTTTTTCCACTCAAATGATGTTCTTGTGCATCAGACATCAAAAAGGAAGAGGGTGATTGCCGAACCTGAAGGAGCACCAGCGAAGTCCTTGAAAAACATGGTGGTGCCGGAGAAATCAGACAGCACCCCACTTATATTGGCTGTACAACCAGTGACACAAAACGTAGGACCGACTCCAGCATACTGTACCCATACTTCACTGGCCACACCACTAGCCCCACCACACAGGACCTGCACTCCAGCAAAAGGTATACCGATTTCATTTGCCATAGCACAAGCTGTACCACAGAAAAATCCCACTCCAGCAAAAAGTACAGCAAGTCCACCAGCCGAAGACCTATCCCAACTGCAGAGACGGCCAATTCCTGCAGATTGGAACCCCATTCCATTTATTCCCAGTTTAAAAGACAATGCTTTCAATGTTGTTAGGGACTACGTGCATATATTCCCATCATGGGAAGATTATTGTGAAGACAAACACCATTTTCACATCTTCCTGTCCAACTTACGTGTAAGTGCTATTATTCATGGTTATTATTTTCCTGTTTTCTGCTGATTGAACACATCAATGATTTACATTACATTATTGTAACTAGGCGAGGGTCAATCTGGATAGTCATGACGAGCAAAGCTTGCTTGTGCTTTTCAAGGAAGCATTGCAGCAGTATCGGTGTTACCTGAGGAAATCACACTTTGATGGCAAGTCTATAAACGAATTTCCAGTGAAGTCTCCTGTGCTTAATTTAGAAGACATTGAATGGAAAAACCTTGTTATGCACTGGTCTCGTTCCCAGGATGAGGTATTGTCTATGAAATCACATGACAATTTGAACTTCTACTTTTCCGCATGTGCCTTACGGATCTTTTTTGCAGGAAATCTGCTCGAAGAAGAATTCCGGTTTGACAAGAACGACAGGATATCGCAAATATGCTGCCCGCTGCTTTGCTCTTATTAGTACCTATTGTCCTGTATCACTGTACTTGCATACATACCTGGTTCATTATGTGACAGCAGTATGCATGATAGCTTGCTTATCAATTGTTCGCTCCAAATTATCTGATCTGTATGAATGGTTACATTAGTGTAGAATATATCCAATGCCAATGTTTTTTTAGCTCTCCATTGTTCTTGTAAGTACATGCTGTCCTTTATCAGTGTACTTATAATGACAGGTAGTTGTTCATGTACCATCACTCTACAGCTTATTTTCCTTTGCCCTCCATTTTCTACACATCAGATCTGTATTTACTCTTACCATAAGGTTGGTACTAAAGAAGTTTAGTTGTGCATTGCTCTTGGCTGTACCTTTTGCCTGTATCGGTGCACTTACATTTATAGCTACTTGGTTATGTAGCATCACTCTTCATCTTATCTTAAATATTCTCCATTTTTTCATATATTATCACATCTATATTTACTCTTAACAAAATGTAGAATAAAGGCAATGCTTTTGAAGAAGATTCTGTGGTAAACTTCTTGAATTGCCCCCCCCCATCAGCATGGACAAGGCCTTTATAGAGCTTGTCTTCAACAATAATGTAAGTTTGTCCATCTCAAGCCTTCAAACTTTGTTGTATATATTTGGTTGGGCATGACTGCAACAGCTGTTTATTTTTGGTGTTTGCATCAAATTGCTTGTTTAAAGTTTATTATGTAGTTCATAAACAAAAGTTTGTCCTTTCTCAATTTAAGTTTTCAGTTGCACAACCAAGTTCCTTCTTCATACCATGTAAATTAAACTATACAGAGTAAGTGATCTTCTTTTGCACTGCATGTATGCTTCTGTTCTTCATCCGTAATCCAGTGGTGTGGTGAACCTACCCACTACAGCACAATGTCATATTCTGCAATGTCTTAACTATGAACAATGTCATATCATTCTACTATTATTTAAACCGTCTCTTTATTTGCCAATCTGAAATGGTATAAATTGACAGCACACTAACCATTGATACTTATGAGTTCTTGATCTGTAATCCAGTGGTGTCGTGAAGCTGCCAACTCCTTCACAATGTCATTTCCTGCCATGTCTTGACCTGAACAATACCATATTGTGTTAATGCAATTTTAAACTGTGTCACTTTATTCGTTAGTAAAAAATGTGATGAATTGTCAGCACTGATACTTTTATGTGCAAAACCTGTCATCTGTCTGCTTGTTTATCTTTCAGAGTGAGGAAGATATAAATGTTGAACAAGCGCAGTCTCATCATCTTGCTCAGCTAGTTGCGCTGCAGCTCCCCAGCAGGGCTAACCTTTCTTGAACTCTATTGAAGTGATGTCGGTTTTGTATATTATTTTGTCGGCGTGTTTATTTGCACTGGTGGCGATCTTTGATGCCCAGTGTATGTAATCTGCTGTTTGCTTGTGCTTTATTATCATAGTGGCGAACTTTGATGCCCAGTGGATGTAATATGCCGTAATTTCTTTATTGTATAGTCTAGGTTTTTGCTTATTCACGATGCTGCAGTTATTTTACTGTATATATATCCTGTCTTCACAGTAAACCGGCCAAACCGTAAAATTACGGTACATAATCGGGCCGTCATGCAATCACGATGTAGGTTGGGCCTGAAACGTGCCGAACAGCTCACGGGCCGGTAGCAGCCCGAAGAACCCCGGCCCATGATTGTGCGAATCAAATCACGGGGCTTTTAACAGGCCAAAATTGTCTCGGTCCTTGTTTGGCCCAATCAGATATCGGCTGCGAGCAGGCCGGATGCAAACCGGGCCGTAGTTAGGCCCAACTATATGACGGGCTTTTAACAGGCCGAAATTAATATAGGGTCGAAATGTTAAACGGGCCCTTAACAGGCCAAAACTAATATCAGGCCGAATTACTAAGTGGGCCTTTAGCAAGTGGGCTCAAAAGCATAGTGTCCAATTGACGGGCCGAACCTGCTATGGGCCATAATTGAGCCCAAAGCCACTTAAAGGGCCGGACCTGATATGGGCCATAATTGAGCCCAAAGCCACTTAAAGGGCCGGACCTGATCTGGGCCGTAATTTGGCCCAGAACATGGTAGGCTTTTAACGGGCCGGATCTCATATGGGCCACTATTAGGCCCGGAGCGTGGCAGGCCATTAATGGACCGGATCAAATATGGGCCGGCATTTGGCCCAAAACATGGCAGCCAGTTAATGGGCCGGCCTACTAGGGTCCTCAAAATCTTGTGGGCCTACAGCTGGGCCGGCCCATTAATGTCGGCGAAATCTCGTGGGCCTTTAGCTGGGCTGGCCCATTATGATCCGCAAGAATCTTGTGGGCCTTTACCTGGGCCGGCCCATTATGGCACACAAAATTCTTGTGGGCCTTTACCTGGGCCGGCCCATTATGGCCCGCAAAATCTTGTGGGCCTTTAGCTGGGCCAGCCCATTATGGTCCGCAAAATCTCGTGGGCCTTTAGCTGGGCCGGCCCATTATGGTCCGCAAAATCTTGTGGGCCTTCAGTTGGGCCGGCACATTTAAACTTGATGGGCCGGTCCACGTGTCAACATGTCATAGGCGCGTCTCGCCCATTGGATGAGTGACACCTGTGCCAACGCGGACCTGACACGTGTCTCCTCCAGCCAATGATGATTTTACACGTGGAAAATCCCCATTGGTCGGGGCTGTTAACGGGTTATCGGATCCAAAACCCGACCCTATAGCTTAACGGCGTTCCGTTACGGTGGATGCCACGTGTCGGTCACCCTTGACGAAAGCACTTCTGTGACGCGCGATTTATCGTCATGGAAGTGGACACTTCCGTGATGATAATTTTGGTAATGTCATGGAACACTTCTATGACAGCACAGGTATGACTATCTTGATTCTATCATAAATTTGTCATGGATGTACATGCATGAAAAAAAATGCGACCTACTGTGACAAACACGTATCATCACGGAAGTGTATTTTTTTGTAGTGATATATACACCACGTGAGCTGAGAGTTTTCAAGAAAAGACTCGACAGACCGATAGTCAACCCGTGATGAATAATAATGTTCTAATTTAGTTTTTGTAGTACATATATTTAATTGTACAAGTTTAATCTTTGAATTATGAACATAGGAAATGTCGTACTCGGACGACGAAAGTCTCCCGGGGGAGTGCTCCTGGTGCAATGACGACCGAGGTCTGTGCGATAGGTTCCTTCACCTGGACGAAGATCGGCGCTTCAGCATTAAGCTCCAGGAGACCTTCGATGTTGAAACGGTACGCAACAACGACAAGTGTTTTTTCGTAATTAAGCACGACTTCAACTATTTCAACGTGTAATTTTCATCTTTTACAATTCGACTAGCTTATCCCATGCCATGCAAGACGCTATGTCTTGGAGAGGATGGGTTTTGAGGACCATGAAAGTTTTGAAACAAAGAAAATTCACCTAAGGACCCATCATGGTATGGATTTTGAAGTAAATCTGTACAATTCTCAGAGCGTAACCCATTTTGGTTGCCCAAATTGGGAAGCACTTTGCAAGATGTATGGTTTTTATGAGGATATGCTTGTCACCATGGATCTTGGTGATCCTGACATCGAGCAAGACAATATGGACATTTGGGTCCTTGTTGATACGCTTCCAATTCTACCGCTATGTGAGTTTCTCAAACATAGTTATTAGCTATTTGTATTGTTTATTTCAAAATAGTTGACAACTTATTTCCATTGACAGCTTATTTTCATTCTTCAAACAATGTGCGGAAGATGGTAGACAAAACCCACTACACCGATAGCTCCGAATTAACCTATCAGAAGAAAAATCATCTGATCGAATATTGTACTGACCTTGAGAATTACAATACCTATTATGATACTCCTCCAAATTATGGTCAATATGTGCCACTAGTGCACGTGTTGAACCATGGTAACTTCTATGGAGATACCCTGGTAAGATTTTTTACTATTACGACATCCGTGCATCTTTTGCATACTTCTAAAACTAGTACATCATTGCCAACTATGAAGTTATTACTATGTTTTTGAACAGAGAATCCCGATGGATTGTGTGCCTCATTTGATGTATCAGAATGGTCGCCTTGATGTTTTGAACATACAGCCAGGTCATCCTACGAATCTCACCTGTCCATACTGGATTTCTAAATCCGGTGAACACATGCTAATCAAAGAATGGAAAAAATGTATGGACAGTCGTAAGGAGGTTCTTGGAAGCAAAAGGAAGCGAACCGCAAGAATTGGAGACAGGATGATCTCCATTCTCCATAATGGAGAGTCAGGCCTATATTGTTTTATGCTATTTTACCTTAAAGAGGGTATTTAGGTCCTAACTAATACTGATGATCATGTGCTAAGAACAATTATATTGGGTTGGTTTGATGACTATGAGGATGATGATCTTATGACTTGTTATTAATAATGAGTCGAAGTTGTATGATGATGATTAGTAGGACTTGTTATTATGATGATGCATGATGCGAGCATGAAGAGTTATTATATATCAGTGGGTGAAATGTACATGGATTGGATTGAAGTGAAGGCAACATATGCTACATGTCGGAAGTAGTACTAATCCAAACTTGATCAAGTTAGGAGTGTATTACTTTCGACATGCACCACATGTTGCCTTCACTTCAATGTAAGCCATGTTTAGGCATAGCAGTAGCGTTGGTAAACCAAGCATGGAGATAAGAGAGGACACTTCTCTCTATTAGCTAGCTAACACCCTAAATTAACCCCCCAAAACCCCCTAAACCACCCCTTTCAAAAAAACAAAAACCTCAGCTCCTGCCAGCTGCTGACGCGTGGATGCCTTTTGGTCCCGGTTGGTGCTACCAACCGGGACCAAAGGCCCTCCTGCCTGGGCTCACCGCAGCGGCCACGTGGAGGCCCATCTGTCCCGGTTGGTGTAAGAACCGGGACTAAAGGTTTAGGGCTTTAGTACCGACCCTTTAGTCCCGGTTCCCTAACCGGGACAAATGGGCCTTACGAACCGGGACAAATGGCCCTTTTTCTACTAGTGTGCTTACATACCCCAACCCCCACCACCCCCCACCCCCAACATACCAACGTCTAATTAAGATTGTTGCTTGTCGGTATGGAAGGAACCACATGCCATTTTCTAAATATCCTTCGGTTTCTTGCCTAAACGGTTAATGCACATAACTTCTATGTTTTTATTTCACATTGCATATTTATGAGCACCCTGCTTATTGCTCATTGTTTCAAATAATAATGGAATATCTTTTTTACTACTGGGTCAAATCACGTGAGACATGTCTCACTTGCATCGTATGTTTTCTATACTTGCTTGTGCACTTGCTGCTTCCATGCTGCCAATGAAGAAACCACATGTCACCTAGGTATCCTTTGCTTACTCTCCTAAAACCTTAGTGCACAAAGTTATTATTATTTATTCAAAATTGCATATATGATAGAGCAAAAGCCATAATTGTTATACAACGACCACCCATGTCACGACAAAGATCCCTCGGCGCAATTGTTTGCACATTGACAACATCTATGTACACCTTCCGACAATGCCCCGCCTCCTCTAATTTTCACTATCCATTTCCTCTTATTCTAGTCCTCTCATAGTCCAAGTTCTTACCTGTCTTGTCATGGCATGTGACACCGCATTTGGAGCCATGTACCATGACTATAAATCACCTATAAATCACAAGCTTGGGAGAGAATGAAATTAATGATACGTAATTGCCCTACTCATGGTTTGAATTTGTGGATGATTATACAAAAAATTTATGCCGGATTGAATTTTTCTTCTAGAAATCTTTTAGATTCGGCCGCTGGAGGCACTTTTATGGAAATCACTTTAGGAGAAGCTACTAAACTCCTAGATAATATTATGGTTAATTATTCTCAATGGCACACTAAAAGATCTCCTAGTAAAAAAGTGCATGCGATAGAAGAAATTAATGTTTTGAGTGGAAAGATGGATGAACTTATGAAATTATTTGCTACTAAGAGTGTTTCTTCTGATCCTAATGATATGCCTTTGTCTACTTTGATTGAGAATAATAATGAATCCATGGATGTGAATTTTGTTGGTAGGAATAATTTTGGTAACAACGTGTATAGAGGAAATTTTAATCCTAGGCCTTATCCTAGTAATTCCTCTAATAATTATGGTAATTCCTACAACAATTTTTATGGAAATTTTAATAAGATGCCCTCTGAATTTGAGACAAGTGTTAAGGAATTTATGAATTCGCAAAAGAATTTCAATGCTTTGCTTGAAGAGAAATTGATTAAAGTTGATGAATTGGCTAGGAACGTTGATAGAATTTCTCTTGATGTTGATTCTTTAAAACTTAGATATATTCCTCCTAAGCATGATATCAATGAGTCTCTCAAACCATGAGAATTTACATTGATGAGTGCAAAGAAAGAACCGCTAGGATGCGTGCTAAGAAAGATTGCTTTATGAAATCGTGTTCTTCTAGTTTCTTTGAAAATAAAGATGAAGATCTAAAAGTTATTGATGTGTCCCCTATTAAATCTTTGTTTTGCAATATGAATCCTGATAATGATGGGACTGAATATGATCCACCTTTACCTAGAAGGCATTCCAGAAATTCGGAGTTTTTAGATCTTGATGCTAAAATTGATAAAAGTGGGATTGAAGAGATCAAAACATTAGATATTAATGAACCCACTATTTTGGATTTCAAGGAATTTAATTATGATAATTGCTATTTGATAGATTGTATTTCCTTGTTGCAATTCGTCCTAAATTCTCCTCATGCTTATAGTCAAAATAAAGCCTTTACCAAACATATCGTTGATGCTTTGATGCAATCTTATGAAGAAAAACTTGAGTTGGAAGTTTCTATCCCTAGAAAACTTTATGATGACTGGGAACCTACTATTAAAATTAAAATTAAAGATCATGAATGCTATGCTTTGTGTGATTTGGGTGCTAGTGTTTCCACGATTCCAAAAACTTTGTGCGATTTGCTAGGTTTCCGTGATTTTGATGATTGCTCTTTAAACTTGCACCTTGCGGATTCCACTATTAAGAAACCTATGGGAAGAATTAATGATGTTCTTATTGTTGCAAATAGGAACTATGTGCCCGTAGATTTTATCGTTCTTAATATAGATTGCAATCCTTCATGTCCTATTATTCTTGGTAGACCTTTCCTTAGAACGATTGGTGCAATTATTGATATGAAGGAAGGGAATATTAGATTCCAATTTCCATTAAAGAAAGGCATGGAACACTTCCCTAGGAAGAAAATAAAACTACCATATGAATCTATCATGAGAGCCACTTATGGATTGCCTACCAAAGATGGCAATACCTAGGTCTATCCTTGCTTTTATGCCTAGCCAGGGCGTTAAACGATAGCGCTTGTTGGGAGGCAACCCAATTTTATTTTTTAGTTTTTTTTTACTTTTTTCTTATGTTTAGGAATAAATATTTGATCTAGCCTCTGGTTAGATGTGTTTTTATGTTTTAATTAGTGTTTGTGCCAAGTTAAACCTATAGGATCTTCTTGGATGATAGTTATTTGATCTTGCAGAAATTTCCAGAAACTTTCTGTTCACGAAAACAATTGTTAAAAATCACCAGAACGTGATAAAATATTGATTCCAATTTCTACTGTTCAATAAACAAATTTTCTAGGTCTTCCTATTTTGGCTGATTTTTTGGAGTTCCAGAAGTTTAATTTAGTTACAGATTACTACAGACTGTTCTGTTTTTGACAGATTCTGTTTTTCGTGTGTTGTTTGCTTATTTTGATGATTATATGGCTAGTAAAAGAGTTTATAAACCATAGAGAAGTTGGAATAAAGTAGGTTTAACACCAATATAAATAAAGAATGAGTTCATTACATTACCTTAAAGTGGTCTTTTGTTTTCTTTCGCTAACGGAGCTCACGAGATTTTCTGCTGAGTTTTGTGCTGTGAAGTTTTCAAGTTTTGGGTGAAAGATTTGATGGATTATGGAACAAGGAGTGGCAAGAGCCTAAGCTTGGGGATGCCCATGGAACCCCCAAGATAATCTAAGGACACCAAAAAGCCAAAGCTTGGGGATGCCCCGGAAGGCATCCCCTCTTTCGTCTACTTCCATCGGTAACTTTACTTGGAGCTATATTTTTATTCACCACATGATATGTGTTTTGCTTGGAGCGTCTTGTATGATTTGAGTCTTTGCTTTTTAGTTTACCACAATCATCCTTGCTGTACACACCTTTTGAGATAGACACACATGATTCGGAAATTATTAGAATACTCTATGTGCTTCACTTATATCTTTTGAGTTATATAGTTTTTGCTCTAGTACTTCACTTATATCTTTTAGAGCACGGTGGTGGATTTGTTTTATAGAAACTATTTATCTCTCATGCTTCACTTAGATTATTTTGATATTCTTAAATAGCATGGTAATTTGCTTAAAAATAATCCTAATATGCTAGGTATTCAAGATTAGTAAAAACTTTCTTATGAGTGTGTTGAATACTAAGAGAAGTTTGATGCTTGATGATTGTTTTGAGATATGGAGGTAGTGATATTAAAGTCGTGCTAGTTGAGTAGTTGTGAATTTGAGAAATACTTGTGTTGAAGTTTGCAAGTCCCGTAGCATGCACGTATGGTAAACGTTATGTAACAAATTTGAAACATGAGGTGTTCTTTGATTGTCCTCCTTATGAGTGACGGTCGGGGACAAGCGATGGTCTTTTCCTACCAATCTATCCCCCTAGGAGCATGCGCGTAGTGCTTGGTTTTTGATGACTTGTAGATTTTTGCAATAAGTATATGAGTTCTTTATGACTAATGTTGAGTCCATGGATTATACGCACTCTCACCTTTCCACCATTGCTAGCCTCTTCGGTACCGTGCATTGCCCTTTCTCACATTGAGAGTTGGTGCAAACTTTGCCGGTGCATCCAAACCCCGTGATATGATACGCTCTTTCACACATAAACCTCCTTATATCTTCCTCAAAACAGCCACCATACCTACCTATTATGGCATTTCCATAGCCATTCCGAGATATATTGCCATGCAACTTTCCACCATTCCGTCTATCATGACACGTTCATCATTGTCATATTGCTTTGCATGATCATGTAGTTGACATAGTATTTGTGGCAAAGCCACCATTCATAATTCTTCCATACATGTCACTCTTGGTTCATTGCATATCCCGGTATACCGTCGGAGGCATTCATATAGAGTCATACTCTGTTCTAGTATCGAGTTGTAATCATTGAGTTGTAAATAAATAGAAGTGTGATGATCATCATTTTCTAGAGCATTGTCCCAAGTAAGGAATAAAAAAAAGAGATAAAGGCCATAAAAAAAGAGAAGGCCCAAAACAAATGAGAGAAAAAGAGAGAAGGGACAATGTTACTATCCTTTTACCACACTTGTGCTTCAAAGTAGCACCATGATCTTCATGATAGAGAGTCTCTTGTTTTGTCATTTTCATATACTAGTGGGAATTTTTCATTATAGAACTTGGCTTGTATATTCCAACAATGGGCCTCCTCAAGTGCCCTAGGTCTTCGTGAGTAAGCAAGTTGGATGCACACCCACTTAGTTTCTTTTGTTGAGCTTTCATATATTTATAGCTCTAGTGCATCCGTTGCATGGCAATCCCTACTCCTTGCATTAACATCAATCGATGGGCATCTCCATAGCTCATTGATTAGCCTCGTTGATGTGAGACTTTCTCCCTTTTTGTCTTCTCCACATAACCCCCATCATCATATTCTATTCCACCCATAGTGCTATATCCATGGCTCACGCTCATGTATTGCATGAAGGTTGAAAAAGTTTGAGATTACTAAATTATGAAACAATTGCTTGGCTTGTCATCGGGGTTGTGCATGATGAGAGCATTCTTGTGTGACGAAAATGGAGCATGACTAAACTATATGATTTTGTAGGGATGAACTTTCTTTGGCCATGTTATTTTGAGAGGACATAATTGCTTAGTTAGTATGCTTGAAGTATTATTATTTTTATGTCAATATTGCACTTTTATCTTGAATCTTTCGGATCGGAATATTCATACCACAATTAAGAAGAATTACATTGAAATTATGCCAAGTAGCATTCCACATCAAAAATTCTGTTTTTATCATTTACCAACTCGAGGACGAGCAGGAATTAAGCTTGGGGATGCTTGATACGTCTCCAACGTATCTATAATTTTTGATTGCTCCATGCTATAATATCTTCTGTTTTGGACATTATTGGGCTTTATTATACACTTTTATATTATTTTTGGTACTAACCTATTAACCGGAGGCCCAGCCCAGAATTGCTGTTTTTTGCCTATTTCAGAGTTTCGCAGAAAAGGAATATCAAACGGAGTCCAAACGGAATGAAACCTTCGGGAACGTGATTTTCGGAACGAACATGATCCAGGGGACTTGGACCCTACGTCAAGAAATCTACCAGGAAGCCACGAGGTAGGGGGGCGCCTACCCCCTGGCCGCGCCCTCCACCCTCGTGGGCCCCATGTTGCTCCACCGACGTACTCCTTCCTCTTATATATACCTACATACCCCCAAACTACCAGATACGGAGCCAAAAACCTAATTCCACCGCCGCAACCTTCTGTACCCGTGAGATCCCATCTTGGGGCCTATTCCGGAGCTCCGCCGAAGGGGGCATCGATCACGGAGGGCTTCTATATCAACACCATAGCCTCTCCGATGAAGTGTGAGTAGTTCACCTCAGACCTTCGGGTCCATAGTTATTAGCTAGATGGCTTTCTCTCTCTTTTTGGATCTCAATACAATGACCGCCTGCACGCCCTGCTCCGGAGGTCCGAGACTGGGCTGATTGTCAACCCGCCGGAGCTCATGGCGCCCTACACCTCCCAACCAGTGGTCGTGTCGGAGGACTGCCGCTCCATGTTCATCACCTTCTCCAAGGGAAATGCCCTCCACCGCGAGGAGATCTTTGAGTACTTCAGGCAGTAAGTGTGCACTCACATACACTACTCGATCTATTGATTAAGTTTATTTATACACATGGATCTACTAAGATCTGCATCCATGATCCATGATGATTGGAACTGGATCATGTCTCATGGTTTGCATGCATGGGTGCAGGAAGTGGGGCGACTGTGTAGTGAGGGTGCTCATGGAGAAGACGAAGGGAGGCCACAGGCCCATGTATGGCCGGATCATCTTCAAGACAGAGGTGATCGTGAAGCTCGTGCTCAACGGCGAGAGGCTCGTCAAGATCTCCATCGGACAACGTGAGATTTGGCTCCGCAAGTACGTCCCCAGGCCAACCAACGCTGCCGCCTGATCCACAAACCCATCCATCAGCGTCTTGTCTATGCTAGACCGATCTACCAGTCGATTTGTAATGTACCATTTCAAAAAAGATTTTGTAACGTAATGTCGAGTTTAAGGGAAAGAAAGTACTGCTTGAGATTTGAAGAAAATGTTTGTTGGTCCTTAACTAATTTGATACTAATTAAAGAAACCATTTGATGGCATCATAGTCTAGCTCGGTATACTTCAAATCCCCAAAATCTTGGCGCACAAATTTTCTTGGTTTCGATTTTTAAACTACGCATATCAGACCAAACAAAAGGCTCAACCATTACATAACAGTCACTCATGTCACAGCGTAGATTCTTCACTCCCCCCTGCCCCGTTCCGTTGTTTGGAGTGGGCGCCTACATTCGGCATCCCCCAACCTTGGGGTTCCTCCTCCTCTGATTCTCCATGTGCATCTCAACTTTACTTTAATTCTCTCTATTTATAGTTCTTGGTATTCATTTTTATTTTCTCAGTGCACGACACCTCACTGGGAGCCACATATCGTTTCCACTCCATGGAGGGAGACATGCCAAATTTGAAGCTTGATGCTCCCTTGCTAGCATGGAAGAAACCATGGTTTCCGAATATCCTTTCGTTTCTTTCCCAAATCATTGGTGCACGAAAGTTGTAGACTTTGATTTCATATTACATATATACGAGCACCCTTGATTTATTTCTTTTTTTTACTATGGAGTCAAGCCACTTACGAACATGCCCCACATGCAGCATGTATTTTCTATACCTGCATGTGCTTTGTCTTATGTTCTATACTGGCATACACCTTTCCCAAAAGTTGCATCCATTTTTTTTAAATGGCGTTTAGTTGTTTGTGCTTGAGGCAATTTTAGAGAAACAAAGAGCTACATTATACTGAACAAAAAAATGAACCTTACATTTTGTGGCACTGGTATTATTGCCTTATTGGAGAAACTACTCCGTCCGTCCCAAAATAAGTGTCTCAAACTTAGTACAACTTTACACTAAAGTTAGTACAAAGTTGAGACACTTATTTTGAGACGGAGGGAGTATGTGACATTGTTGCCTAGCTTCCCAGCTTGGTATCCTTCTCTTCTTCCCCACAAAACTTGGGCGCGCAAAAGTCGCTGATTTTGATTTGAAACTGCATATCGGCCTAAAAAAGCACAACCATTATACAACAGTCAATCATGTCGCAAATCTCCGGTTTCACTATCTGGGCATTGACCACCATCTTGCATATACGTCCCGCCTCCCCCTCCCACCCAACATAGCACTTCCTAATTAAGCTTGTTGCTCCTTTGTAGGTATGGAAAAACCTGTGTTCCCTTGTCTTAATAGCGTTAGGTTTCTTTCCCAAATGGTTAGTGCATGTAAGTTCTAGGTTTTTACTTTACATTGTATATTTACGAGCACCTTGCTTTGTGCACACTATTCCAAATAATAATGGACTAGTTTTTGACTATTGGGTCAAGCCAAGTGAGACATGCCCTTGCATGTGTGATTGCTGTTTCCTTGCTGCCATTGAAGAAACCACATGTCACCTAGCTATCTTTTGCTTCCTCTCCCAAAACCTTGGTGCACAAAATCCAATATTTTCTATTTGAAAATGCATGTCAGATAGAGCAGAAGGCATAATCGTTACACAACGGTCACCAATGTCGTGACGTAGACC
>NC_057802.1:585335557-585339578 GCF_018294505.1 Triticum aestivum | reverse complement strand
AAATTGACCGCACATACGTACACCTTCCTACAATGTCCCAGCTACTCACCATCTATTTTCAATTATTCTACCCCCTCATAGTTCTAGTTCTTACTTGTCTTTTCTTGGTGTGTGACACGGAGGATAGTCGTTACACTACGATCACTAATGTCGTGACATAGACCTCCCCCCCCCCGCCCCCCTCCGCCGGTGCAATTATTCGGACATTGATCGCACCTACGTACACCTTCCTACTTACGAGCTTTAGTCTCTCACTATTGTCCTACCAGTGAGTGATCGGGTCTCCATTGACGAGCATGTTGTTCCTTAACAGAGATGGTACATCACTATTGTGTGAAGATTTTATATGCATCAACAGTGACTTCATATACTCTTTTTCGCTCGCCAGTGCTGAATTTTGAGGGATATAAATCTGATTATTTTTCGCGAAGTCTAATCCCTGCATTTAAATTAATTTTAGGTGCTGAAATAGAATTGAATAATGCTTGTTTATGGGCTATACATGCTATACTTGAACTCTTTAAGAAGGCCAAAAGGGTGATAAATGTTGGTGCGTACTGTACAAAATGATAAGTTATTCAACAAGAATTTCTGGAGCAAAACTTGAAGCTTATATCACAATTATGTTGAAGGACAAACAACTTCATGCAGTCAGCAATTTAGGAAAAAATGAAGTTAAAGTTTTTTAAGGTTTAAGGGGGCAATAAGGTGTTGAGGAAAAGGAAAACAAGTGGGCCAAAACCACAAAGCTTGGGTATATATGCCTCGGCATCTCATATTCCACAATTATTTCTTTTATGATCTTCTTGATCCTATGTTTTAAATTTATGACCATATTATGTGTGATACCTTAGATAATAAAACTCAAAAGAGAGAAATGTATGTCATTGATGCCCTTTGAGATCCGGTTTGGGTAGCAGAAGGTTTCCGTGCTTTTTCCCTAAGAAATGACCATGAGTTATCGAACCCATGAAAGGATGTGCACTACGACAAAGGCCCTGACAAGTTATTGCTAAAAAAATTAAATTCTAGGTTATCAACCGGACCTTTAACAACCTTTTGGGTGCAAACACTAGTATTAAAAACAGGCATGCGTATGTGGCGTTACTCTCGTCACTTTATATTTGTGCTCGGGATCTTATGACATTAAACGGTGCTCTGGAAGACAACCACTATGAGTCCTTGCGATGCGAGGATGTCTCCAAAGTACGTCTTGACCGGTGCATCACCTGTATCAAGAGTAATTTGTCCAACCGATGGCCCTTACCGTCACGGGGGGTTACCTCAGTTATACAATGTGTATGAAAAAGTTTTATCATGTATTCAAAAAAATTAATCAAGCATTTGAAATTTTTTGTTAAACAAGTATTTGAGAAATGTTAAATGTGTATAGAAAAAATGTTGATCATGTATTGAAAATGTTAATCTCATATTTAAAAAATGTTAATCAAGCGTGTTAAAAATGTTAAAATGTGTATAGAAAACATTTTGATCATGTATTCAAAAACTGTTAATCTAGTATTTCAAAAATGTTAATCAAGAATTGGAAAAAAGTGAAAATGCGTATAGAAAAAATGTGGAACATGTATTTCAAAACATTCAATTTGTATTAAAAAAATGTTAGAGGTGTATTATAAAAACGTGATTGAGATATTTGAAGAATGTATAGTGGAAACGGAAAGAAACAAAGAAAAACCAAAAAAACGAACGAACATAAGAACATAAGAAAAAGGAAATTTAAATAAAACGAAAGAAATAGGTGTGAAAGGAATGAAAATAGTTAAAACCATAAATAAAGAAACAAGTAAAAAAAGATCGTTGAAAACCAAGAAAGAAACAAAAACTAAAAAAAAGAAAAATCTGAAAGAAAAGAAAAACGGATGAAAACCAGGAAAGAAACAAAGTAGAAACCAAAGAAAAACTACAGGAAAAAAAACCCGAAGTCTAACGCCCAAAAAAAAGAAAAGTAAACAAACAAGAAATTTGAAAATCAAAAATTGGTGAGTATAACATTAACCAGTACCAAGAAAAAAGGGAGTGCAAATTTAGCAGGATACACACATTATACTTTTTAGGATGTAAAACAAACAGAAAACAAAAGAGGATGTAAAACCAACTAACGAACGAAGAGCAATTTATTCAAAGAGAGTTGTTTCCCGCTAGCCCTTTTTTGGAGCCTCATTAAACCTTCCACCGTCCGGATCGAGCGCAGCCGCGTCGCCGGACCAGGAGCAGATACAAATATCGGTCCACTCCCCATCCACCCATCACCCCTTCCTCACTCCTCTCTTGCTAGCTTCTCAGGCAAGCCATCCATAGCCTCTTCTCCGGCCGGCGGGTGCAAGAGCAACCAAATAACCAGAGCAACCATGGCGGCAATGATGGTGCGCGACGTGCTGTACATGTACAGCATCGCACGGCAGGCGTACGACCGGTTCATTTCCGTGTGCGGCAGCCCGGCGAAAGCCCAGAACGCGGTGGCACTGCTGGTGTGGCTGGACCAGGGCACCATCTCCGCCATACACCACGTCCCAGCCATGGCGCCCGACGCCGTCGCCATCGTCGCAGAAGAGGCCAACGCCGTCCTCGTGTGCCTCCGCCACCAGGAGCCCGCCCTCCCGCTCATCTCCGCGCTCTGCATGCAAGGCGGTGTCCACATCGAGCCGGGCTTCTTCGCCTTCCACCAGGACCTCGTCGTCCGTGGCGTCGCCCACTTCCTAGATGGTGCCAGCAAGTTCGTATTCGACGACCGCCTGCATGCCCTGCTCCGGAGGTCAGAGACTGGGCTGATTGTCAACCCGTCGGAGCTCATGGGGCCCTACACCTCCCAACCAGTGGCCGTGCTGGAGGACTGCGGCTCCATGTTCATCACCTTCTCCAAGGGAAATGCCCTCCACCATGAGGAGATCTTTGAGTACTTCAGGCAGTAAGTGTGCACTCACATACACTACTCGATCTATTGATTAAGTTTATTTATACACATGGATCTACTAAGATCTGCATCCATGATCCATGACGATTGGAACTGGATCATGTCTCATGGTTTGCATGCATGGGTGCAGGAAGTGGGGCGACTGTGTGGTGAGGGTGCTCATGGAGAAGACGAAGGGAGGCCACAGGCCCATGTATGGCCGGATCATCTTCAAGACAGAGGTGATCGTGAAGCTCGTGCTCAACGGCGAGAGGCTCGTCAAGATCTCCATCGGACAACGTGAGGTTTGGCTCCGCAAGTACGTCCCCAGGCCAACCAACGCTGTCGCCTGATCCACAAACACATCCATCGGCGTCTTGTCTATGCTAGACCGATCTACCAGTCGATTTGTAATGTACCATTTCAAAAAAGATTTTGTAACGTAATGTCGAGTTTAAGGGAAAGAAAGTACTGGTTGAGATTTGAAGAAAATGTTTGTCGGCCCTTAACTAATTTGGTACTAATTAAAGAAACCATTTGATGGCATCATCGTCTAGCTCGGTATACTTCACATCCCCAAAAATCTTGGCCCACAAATTTTCTTGTTTTCGATTTTTAATCTACGCATATCAGACAAAAGGCTCAACCATTACATAACGGTCACTCATGTCACAGCATAGATTCTTCACTCCCCCCTGCCCCGTTCCGTTGTTTGGAGATGAGCGCCTACATTCGGCATCCTCCAACCTTGGGGTTCCTCCTCCTCTGATTCTCCATGTGCATCTCAACTTTACTTTAATTCTCTCTATTTATAGTTCTTGGTATTCATTTTTATTTTCTCAGTGCACGACACCTCACTGGGAGCCACATATCGTTTCCACTCCATGGAGGGAGACATGCCAAATTTGAAGCTTGATGCTCCCTTGCTAGCATGGAAGAAACCATGGTTTCCGAATATCCTTTCGTTTCTTTCCCAAATCATTGGTGCACGAAAGTTGTAGACTTTGATTTCATATTACATATATACGAGCACCCTTGATTTATTTCTTTTTTTACTATGGAGTCAAACCACTTACGAACATACCCACATGCAGCATGTATTTTCTATAC
>NC_057802.1:585334464-585335373 GCF_018294505.1 Triticum aestivum | reverse complement strand
TGCATGTGCTTTGTCTTATGTTCTATACTGGCATACACCTTTCCCAAAAGTTGCATCCATTTTTTTTAAATGGCGTTTAGTTGTTTGTGCTTGAGGCAATTTTAGAGAAACAAAGAGCTACATTATACTGAACAAAAAAAATGAACCTTACATTTCGTGGCACTGGTATTATTGCCTTATTGGAGAAACTACTCCATCCGTCCCAAAATAAGTGTCTCAAACTTAGTACAACTTCACACTAAAGTTAGTACAAAGTTGAGACACTTATTTTGAGACGGAGGGACTATGTGACATTGTTGCCTAGCTTCCCAGCTTGGTATCCTTCTCTTCTTCCCCACAAAACTTGGGCGCGCAGAAGTTGCTGATTTTGATTTGAAACTGCATATCGGCCTAAAAAAGCACAACCATTATACAACAGTCAACCATGTCGCAAATCTCCGGTTTCACTATCTGGGCATTGACCACCATCTTGCATATACGTCCCGCCTCCCCCTCCCACCCAACATAGCACTGCCTAATTAAGCTTGTTGCTCCTTTGTCGGTATGGAAAAACCTGTGTTCCATTGTCTTAATAGCGTTAGGTTTCTTTCCCAAATGGTTAGTGCATGTAAGTTCTAGGTTTTTACTTTACATTGTATATTTACGAGCACCTTGCTTTGTGCACACTATTTCAAATAATAATGGACTAGTTTTTAACTATTGGGTCAAGCCAAGTGAGACATGCCCTTGCATGTCTGATTGCTGCTTCCTTGCTGCCATTGAAGAAACCACATGTCACCTAGCTATCTTTTGCTTCCTCTCCCAAAACCTTGGTGCACAAAATCCAATATTTTCTATTTGAAAATGCATGTCAGATAGAACAGAAGGCATAATCGTTACACAACGGTCACCAATGTCGTGACATAGACC
>NC_057802.1:585328403-585334228 GCF_018294505.1 Triticum aestivum | reverse complement strand
CCCCTCCCCCGGTGCAATTATTTGGACATTGATCGCACCTACGTACACCTTCCTACTTACGAGCACCTAAACCCCTCCATGCATTGCCAGGTTTAGTCTCTCACTATTGTCCTACCAGTGAATGATCGGGTCTCCATTGACGAGCATGTTGTTCCTCAACAGAGATGGTACATTGCTATTGTGTGAAGATTTTATACGCATCAACAGTGACTTCATATACTCTTTTTCGCCCGCCAGTGCTGAATTTTGAGGGATATAAATCTGATTATTTTTCGCGAAGTCTAAACCCTGCATTTAAATTAATTTTAGGTGCTGAAATAGAATTGAATAATGCTTGTTTATGGGCTATTCATGCTATACTTGAACTCTTTAAGAAGGCCAAAAGGGTGATAAATGTTGGTGCGTACTGTACAAAATGATAAGTTATTCAACAAGAATTTCTGGAGCAAAACTTGAAGCTTATATCACAATTATGTTGAAGGACAAACAACTTCATGCAGTCAGCAATTTAGGAAAAAATGAAGTTAATGTTTTTTAAGGTTTAAGGGGGCAATAAGGTCTTGAGGAAAAGGAAAACAAGTGGGCCAAAACCACAAAGCTTGGGTATATATGCCTCGGCATCTCATATTCCACAATTATTTCTTTTATGATCTTCTTGACCCTATGTTTTAAATTTATGACCATATTATGTGTGATACCTTAGATAACTAGATGAATGCCCGTGCATTGCAACGGGGCCACATTAACTTTAAGAGTTCAATATTAATATTCTCATACATATCAAGTGACATTGGCGACCTTTTTTACCATCAAATCCTCACAAACAAACAACCTGATAAACAAAACATAACTAACCAACTCTAGTTTGCCGTGGATTTCAGTTGCTTCTTCTGCCACACATGAGTTTTGTCCATCAATAACTCTGGTTTACATTACATAGGTTCTTACAGTAATGCTTGCCTGCTTTAAATAACTCGCAGCCGGTGCACCATGATTTGTAATGCATTTTAGATGGTGTAAAAGGATCGCAAATTCATTACATCCTCACACCATCGCAGATTTGATGTTAACAATTGATTCCCCCAAACCTTATTTGAGGGTGAGGAACAAACAGTCAACAATATGAAATTGTACATATTAAACTAACAACTCATCAAGGATAAAATAAACTGTAGACTTCAATGAACATTGGATAACCTCGTGGTGTACATTTCAGATAGCATGTCCACAACAACACCAGCAAATAGAAACTTCTGTTGCACAAAAAGAAACTTCTGTCGTGCGCAGATAGAAACCCCCCTCTGCAGATAAAAGTTGTTGTATACCATTTTTATCCAGCTTCTGTTTATTCTCGTCTTCTGTGGTATCTGAACCATTGTTGCTGCTATAGCACAAACATGTGAAAGAATGCCAACATTGTTAAGCTTGACTTGGAGCCCTGCCGGTTCATAGCTAGTTGTCTAGGTGCTTGTCGAATCTGATAGTCTAGAGGCTTATCAGTGACATACCATTTCTTTGTCGCAGACGGGCCTTTTTTTGAAGAACCTCTTGGAGAGGGTGGGGGTTTCCACAAGTTCCATAATTAAGAAGGATAGAATTTGTCCAGTTTATAAGGAAACTAGGCGCAAAAATATACAGCTTATAAGGAAAATTAGACCCAAAAAATCTAATGACGCTCAGCTAATCAGGGAGAAACCGGGCAAAAACCACAAGCATCTTAGGCCGCAAAACCTAGCTAAACTAGGCCTCTGATAATACAAAGCTGAAATTGTGCAGTTGTTAATCGGATGTAAATTTCATGTATTGCATGCGTATTTGTCACTTGCTGACTTTGTATTACAGATTTCACTTCTACTTCGGTAGACCCCCCTAAACACAAGGACGGCTCAGATTAGCCCATACCTCTTCATAATAAAGGACATGATGGTCATATTTTGTTTTGTATGTTTTTCTTTTTAAAATATCAATTCGATGTATACGTATAGGCCGTACACTTGCGCACTGGGCCGTCCCATCCATCTCTTTAAATCGCAAAAAATTATAAGTGTGCCAAGATTCAAGACAGGAACTTCTGGTTCATAATGCGACGCCATAACCAACTCGCCACCATCAGTTCACGTGTTTACATGTCTTATTCTTTTCTTCTATACGCTTTTCTTTTTCCAGTTTTCTTCTTTACTTCTTTACTTCTTTCCTTCTTTCTTTTTTCTTGCCCTTTTTTTCTCGCTTTTAACGGTTTTGTCCCAGATTTATTTTCCTTCTCAATTTCTTATTTGTCGTTTTCCTTTCTTTTTTGTTCATTATTATTTTCCCTTTTCTCTTGCAATGTGCAAACTTTTTCCAATTTCGTTTTCTATGAAAGAATGGGCTTTAAACAAAATTTGCGAAAAAATTTCCAAACTTGGTGAACGTTTTCCTAAATCGATAATTTTTTTAAAATTCATAAAAAATATTGATGAACGTTTTTTCAAAATAGATGATTTTTTTTTCAAAATTGATGTTCCTTTTCTCAAAATTGATGAATTATTTTTCAAAATGAATGCATATTTTCAAAGTAGATGAATTTGTTTTGCCAAAATTGATGCACTTTTTTCAAAATCGATGAACTTTCTCAAATCCTTAAAAAAAATCTACAAACATGAAATTTTTCTCAATTCATGTTCCAAAAAATGCAAAACTTGTTGAAACCCCAAACCAGTTGACATGGTACCTTAAATTGATCATACAAGGACATGAAAAAAACTGAGACCATTTAAAAAATGTTGAGAAATGGGCTACTCCCAAACGGACTCTTCTGGCCTAACCGAACAGTCTCCGTCTAACATGGTATTTTTGGAAATCTCAAGACTGGCCCAAACTTTCGTAAGCAGGTAGGCGTGCCCATGGGAGTCATTTACACTAGGTTTGAATGATTTCCTACACATATGCAAATTGCGACACCCGCCATTTATCGACAATTTTTAACCGAGAAAACTCCACAAAATACAAAGTTTGTCGAAAAGCAAAGCAACTTGGCATGGTGACATAACTTGGTCATAAGAAAGGGAGTTTATTTACTGCTCCCTCCATGTATTGTTCCCTTTGTTTGGAGATTGATTACCATCCGTGAGTTAAGGTAAGGTTAATGTTATTGAGCGATTTTTCTAAAAATAAATTATTTGTTTTCTAATTAATGTGATTGAGTGATTTAAGGTAAGGTTAATTAATTTAGATTTGATCTTTAGAGATTGTTCGTGATTGATTCTACATTACTAAATAACTTGCGCCACTATGGAAAGTTCAGATCTGTTCAGATTTTTTTCGTTGTGTGAGAGGGTGACGTGAAAATAAACCGATGAAGTGGGGGGAGGGGACGAAAAAAACCAGCAAAGGTGGGAGGAGGTACCAAAAAAACCATGGGAGGTGGGACGAAAAAAAACCTGTAAGCGAGACTACCAACTGCTCCATTAGGAGTAGAGACAAAACTCAAAACAGAGAAATGTATGTCATTGATGCCCTTTGAGATCCGGTTTGGGTAGCAGAAGGTTTCCGTGCTTTTTCCCTAAGAAATGACCCTGAGTTATCGAACCCATGAAAGGATGTGCACTACGACAAAGGACCTGACAAGTTATTGCTAAAAAATTAAATTCTAGGTTAATCAACCGGACCTTTAACAACCTTTTCGGTGCAAACACTAGTATTAAAAACAGGCAGGGTATGTGGTCTTACTGTCGTCACTTTATATTTGTGCTCGGGATCTTATGACATTAAACGATGCTCTGGAAGACAACCACAATGAGTCCTTGCGATGCGAGGATGTGTCCAAAGTACGTCTTGACCGGTGCATCACCTGCATCAAGAGTAATTTGTCCAACCGATGGACCTTACCATCGCGGGGGGTTACCTCAGTTGTACAATGTGTATGAAAAAGTTTGATCATGTATTCAGAAAATTTTAATCAAGCATTTGAAATTTTTTGTTAAACAAGTATTTGAGAAATGTTAAATGTGTATAGAAAAAATGTTGATCATGTATTAAAAATGTTAATCTCATATTTAAAAATGGTTAATCAAGCGTGTTAAAAATGTTAAAATGTGTATAGAAAACATTTTGATCATGTATTCAAAAACTGTTAATCTAGTATTTCAAAAATGTTAATCAAGAATTGGAAAAAAGTAAAAATGTGTATAGAAAAAATGTGGAACATGTATTTCAAAACATTCAGTTTGTATTTAAAAAAAATGTTAGAGGTGTATTATAAAAATGTGATTGAGATATTTGAAGAATGTATAGTGGAAACGGAAAGAAACAAAGAAAAACCAAAAAAACATAAGAACATAAGAACATAAGAAAAAGGAAATGAAAAATAAAACCAAAGAAATAGGTGCAAAAGGAATGAAAATAGTTAAAACCATAAATAAAGAAACAAATAAAAAAAGATCGTTGAAAACCAAGAAAGAAACAAAAACCAAAAAAAGGAAAATCTGAAAGAAAAGAAAAACAGATGAAAACCATGAAAGAAACAAAGTAGAAACCAAAGAAAAACTACATTAAAAAAACCCGAAGTCTAACGACCAAAAGAAAAAAGAAAAGAAAACAAACAAGAAATATGAAAATCAAAAATTGGTGAGTATAACATTAACCAGTACCAAGAAAAAAGGGAGTGCAAATTTAGCAGGATACACACATGTATACTTTTTAGGATGTAAAACGAACTGAAAACAAAAGAGGATGTAAAACCAACTAACGGACGAAGAGCAATTTATTCAAAGGGAGTTGTTTCCCGCTAGCCCTTTTTTGGCACCTCATTAAACCTTCCACCGGCCGGATCGAGCGCAGCCGCGTCGCCGGACCAGGAGAAGATACAAATATCGGTCCACTCCCCATCCACCCATCACCCCTTCCTCACTCCTCTCTTGCTAGCTTCTCAGGCGAGCCATCCATAGCCTCTTCTCCGGCCGGCGGGTGCAAGAGCAACCAAATAACCAGAGCAGCCATGGCGGCAATGACGGTGCGCGACGTGCTGTACATGTACGGCATCGCACGGCAGGCGTACGACCGGTTCATTTCCGTGTGCGGCAGCCCGGAGAAAGCCCAGAACGCGGTGGCACTGCTGGTGTGGCTGGACCAGGGCACCATCTCCGCCATACACCACGTCCCAGCCATGGCGCCCGACGCCGTCGCCATCGTCGCAGAAGAGGCCAACGTCGTCCTCTTGTGCCTCCGCCACCAGGAGCCCGCCCTCCCGCCCATCCCGCTCATCTCCACGCTCTGCATGCAAGGCGGTGTCCACATCGAGCCGGGCTTCTTCGCCTTCCACCAGGACCTCGTCGTCCACGGCGTCGCCCACTTCCTAGATGGTGCCGGCAAGTTCGTATTCGACGACCGCCTGCACGCCCTGCTCCGGAGGTCCGAGACTGGGCTGATTGTCAACCCGCCGGAGCTCATGGCGCCCTACACCTCCCAACCAGTGGTCGTGCCGGAGGACTGCCGCTCCATGTTCATCACCTTCTCCAAGGGAAATGCCCTCCACCACGAGGAGATCTTTGAGTACTTCAGGCAGTAAGTGTGCACTCACATACACTACTCGATCTATTGATTAAGTTTATTTATACACATGGATCTACTAAGATCTGCATCCATGATCCATGATGATTGGAACTGGATCATGTCTCATGGTTTGCATGCATGGGTGCAGGAAGTGGGGCGACTGTGTAGTGAGGGTGCTCATGGAGAAGACGAAGGGAGGCCACAGGCCCATGTATGGCCGGATCATCTTCAAGACAGAGGTGATCGTGAAGCTCGTGCTCAACGGCGAGAGGCTCGTCAAGATCTCCATCGGACAA
>NC_057802.1:585326095-585328393 GCF_018294505.1 Triticum aestivum | reverse complement strand
AAAAAAGAAAAGAAAACAAACAAGAAATATGAAAATCAAAAATTGGTGAGTATAACATTAACCAGTACCAAGAAAAAAGGGAGTGCAAATTTAGCAGGATACACACATGTATACTTTTTAGGATGTAAAACGAACTGAAAACAAAAGAGGATGTAAAACCAACTAACGGACGAAGAGCAATTTATTCAAAGAGAGTTGTTTCCCGCTAGCCCTTTTTTGGCACCTCATTAAACCTTCCACCGGCCGGATCGAGCGCAGCCGCGTCGCCGGACCAGGAGAAGATACAAATATCGGTCCACTCCCCATCCACCCATCACCCCTTCCTCACTCCTCTCTTGCTAGCTTCTCAGGCGAGCCATCCATAGCCTCTTCTCCGGCCGGCGGGTGCAAGAGCAACCAAATAACCAGAGCAGCCATGGCGGCAATGACGGTGCGCGACGTGCTGTACATGTACGGCATCGCACGGCAGGCGTACGACCGGTTCATTTCCGTGTGCGGCAGCCCGGAGAAAGCCCAGAACGCGGTGGCACTGCTGGTGTGGCTGGACCAGGGCACCATCTCCGCCATACACCACGTCCCAGCCACGGCGCCCGACGCCGTCGCCATCGTCGCAGAAGAGGCCAACGTCGTCCTCGTGTGCCTCCGCCACCAGGAGCCCGCCCTCCTGCCCAGCCTGCTCATCTCCGTGCTCTGCATGCAAGGCGGTGTCCACATCGAGCCGGGCTTCTTCGCCTTCCACCAGGACCTCGTCGTCCGCGGCGTCGCCCACTTCCTAGATGGTGCCGGCAAGTTCGTATTCGACGACCGCCTGCACGCCCTGCTCCGGAGGTCCGAGACTGGGCTGATTGTCAACCCGCCGGAGCTCATGGCGCCCTACACCTCCCAACCAGTGGTCGTGTCGGAGGACTGCGGCTCCATGTTCATCACCTTCTCCAAGGGAAATGCCCTCCACCACGAGGAGATCTTTGAGTACTTCAGGCAGTAAGTGTGCACTCACATACACTACTCGATCTATTGATTAAGTTTATTTATACACATGGATCTACTAAGATCTGCATCCATGATCCATGATGATTGGAACTGGATCATGTCTCATGGTTTGCATGCATGGGTGCAGGAAGTGGGGCGACTGTGTAGTGAGGGTGCTCATGGAGAAGACGAAGGGAGGCCACAGGCCCATGTATGGCCGGATCATCTTCAAGACAGAGGTGATCGTGAAGCTCGTGCTCAACGGCGAGAGGCTCGTCAAGATCTCCATCGGACAACGTGAGATTTGGCTCCGCAAGTACGTCCCCAGGCCAACCAACGCTGTCGCCTGATCCACAAACCCATCCATCGGCGTATTGTCTATGCTTGTCTATGCTCTATGCTCTATGCTAGCTAGCCGAGTGAATTGCAAAAAACCGCCACATTGAGTCAAAGTTATCAATTCTTCAGGAAAAAACCACCACAAAACATGTAGTTTGAAGACTTTTGCATAATTGTGGTGGTTTTGTGCAATTTACTCTAGCTAGGCAGATCTGCCTATCGATTTGTAAGGTACCATTTCAAAATGGATTTTGTATTGAAATTAAGGGGGGAAAGCTAGAAAGGATTGCTTGAGATCATTGTCTAAGTCGGTATACTTCGCATTGGCTCCCAAAATCTTGGCGCAAAAATGTTCTTTGTTTTGTGTTTTTCTTTGTGAGAAAACTTTTAATCTATTCATTTTCAATCATGGCAGTACAACAAACATCAGAAATAATAAAAATTACATCCAAATTCGTAGACCACCTAGCGACGACTACAAGCACTGAAGCAAGCCGAAGGCGCTCCATCGTCATTGCCCCTCCCTCGCCAGAGCCGGGCACAACTTATTGTAGTGGACAGTCGGGAAGTCGTCATGCTAAGGCCCCATAGGACCAGCACGGCCGAACAACAACCACCGCCAATGAAGAGTAGCGTAGATCGGAAGGATCCAACCTGAAAACACATGAACGTAGATGAACTAGAACCAGATCCGAGCAAATCCACCAAGGACAGACCCGCCGGAGACACATCTCCACAGGCCCACCGACGATGCTAGACACACCATTGGGACGGGGGCTAGGTGGGGAGAACCTTATTCCATCTTCAGGGAGCTGACGCCGTCTCGTCATCCTGAGCAGGACACAAACCCTAACAAAACATGAAGGAACAACTGAAAACAGAGCCCTCTCGCCGGCAAGGGCCGAGATCAACCGTGCCGCCATGGCCCTAAGGCCACAGGAGACGAGGCGGACCGACGGCGCCTCCAGCGGGAAAGAGGGAAACCCTAGA
>NC_057802.1:585314948-585325160 GCF_018294505.1 Triticum aestivum | reverse complement strand
GTGCCATTGTCTTAATATCCCTCAGTTTCTTTCCCAAATGGTTAGTGCACGTAAGTTCTAGGTTTTTGCTTCACATTACATATTTATGAGCACCCCGCTTTGTGCACACTACTTAAAATAATAATGGAATAGTTTTTTGCTATTGGGTCAAGCCACGTGAGCCATGCCCAACTTGCATCGTATGTTTTCTGTACTTGCATGTGTGATTGTTGCTTCCTTGCCGCCACGGAAGAAACTACATGTCACCTAGATATCTTTTCCTTCCTCTCCGAAAACTTTAGTGTGCAAAATTTAATATTTCTATTTGAAACTGCATATCAGATAGAAGAGAAGGCATAATTGTTACACAACGGCCACCCATGTCGTGACATAGATTCCCCGGTGCCATTTGGACATTGACCGCGCCTACATATGGTATGTTGTGATCCAAATTCATATGGTGGTTAATTTCTGACGGAGTGGAGCAGAGGCATGTCGCTGGGAGGCTTGGGCCGCGTGGGGGTATGGATCAGTATCGACCTAGGTTGGCCACTACTATATATATATACTTTGTAAGCCACCGCGCGGGATAAGATCATCGTAATCCCCGGCATTTGTAACCTCTCCGTATATAGTTATGTTTCACTGGTTGGCACCCGTGGTTTTCTCCCTTCTCATTGGAGGGGGTTTCCACTTTAAAATCTTGTGCCCCTCTGTGTTGATTTGATCTTCTTCACTCTCTATTTCCTGTCGTATCTCTAACAACGTAGACCTTCCTACAATGTCCCACCTCCTCACCATCTGTTTTCTCTTATTCTATTCCTCTCATGGTTCAAGTTCTTACTTGTCTTTTCTGGGTGTGTGACACCTCATCTGCAGCCACGTATCACGACTATAAAATCACCTTTTACTTATGGGCACCTAAACCCCTCCATTGACAGGTTTAGCGCCTATAACTACTATCCTACCAATGAATGATTGGGTCTCCATTGATGGGCACGCTGTTCGTCAGCAGAGATGATACATCAGTATCAAGTGAAAAATTTATACCAATCGATGGTGACTTGGTATACTCTTTTTCGCCCGTCGGTGCTGATTTTTGGGAGGTCTAAGTCTAACTTTTTTCACGAAGTCTAAACCATCTATTTATATTAATATTGGTTGCTGAAATAGAATTGAAGTGTGCTTGTTTATGGGCTATACATGCCATACTTGAACTCTGTAAGAAGGCTCGAAGGGTGATAAATGTTGGTATCTACTGTACAAAATGGTAAGTTATTTAGTATGAATTTGTATACCATAACTTGAAGCTTATATCACTATTATGTTGAAGGAAAACAATTTCATGCAGTCAGCAATTTCAAAAATTATGAACTTAAAGTTAAGTTTTTTCAGGTTTAATGGGGGCAATAAGGTGTTGAGGAGAAGGAAAACAAGAGGGTCAAAACCACAAAGCTTCGGTATGCCTCGGCATCCCCTATACCTCAATTATATCTTTTATGATCTTTTTGACCCTATGTTTTTAATTTACGGCCCTATTATGTGTGGTATGTTAGACAATAGATTTTGTTTCTTTGCTATTAGTATTAATAATAAAGACACAATACTGAAAAAATGAGAGAGATGCATGCATGGGTATGAGTTATCAAGTTATGTTATTGCTCTCTAGTAGTTTTATATTTTGTTAGGACTCAAAAGAAGCAAGGTACATATGTCATGCTCGAAGATGTTGGGTTATAAAATAAGGAGACAGAGTTGCATATGTATGAGATTTCTATACATTGACCATTAATTTGATCATTAGTATTAAGGTTCAGTATTTGGCAAATTGTCTTAGGGGATTCAGCTTATGTGTGGATTGAGTAATTACTCGTTCAGAAATGTTGCATGACCTTTTATCTTTTTTCAATGGCAGCGCGAAGTAGAGGCACACCCCAGACGAACAACATAGCTACAGTGCCAAACAGAGAATGAAGGAACGAGGGGGGCATGCCCTAGGCCATGGACACGGCTACCTGGGGCATGGCGCCGCCGCAGGTTCTTTTAACATGCATGGCTGCCTTCTTTCACCTAATGAAAACAACTTGTGACCTTAGTAAATGGCTTGATTATATTGATATGATTGCTTGATAAGTAATGAGCTAACCACTGATTTGAAACTTTCAAAAGTGTGTCATAATTCCCCTTGGAATACTTAGTCTGGATGTTCGTATGCAATCCTTAGTTTTCACTCATATCATGTGATGTTAATGATAAATACTTCTTCTGATCCAAAATAAGTGTCATGGTTTTAGTTTAAGTTTAAACAAAAACCACGACACTTATTGTAGATATGAGGGAGTACTATAAATGCATGTCCTGAGATTGATACATTTTGCTATGCCCACTGGTACAAAACTTTCAACTCTCTAAACGAAAAAATATGTACGTATTCGTGCTATAGGTGCATGTCCTGAGATTCGCGCCTACTCTGCTAGCAGTAATTCTTCTATATACCTACTAATAAAGCAATATGTGTTTCTTTGAAAATTTTTCATCCGTTCAGCACCGAAAGATTTTCTTTTTTACTATCCGAGGTGGTACTAATTTTTTTTCATTGTCTGCTAGAAAAGGGAAAAGGATTTGTCCAGAATTTCATACTTGGGTCGCGCGCTGATGCCCGGTGAAGCCAGCTCACTTATTTTCCTGCCAACGCAGCTGAGAATACCCTATTTGCAGCACAAGGCGGAAAATAGCCGGAATATCTCACACGGGGCCAAAGACTGGGCCGGCCATTTGTCTTTTTTCCGTGTTCTGTTTCTATTTTAGTTTTTCTATTTCTTACGATTTTTCCTTTCTTTATTTTTTATTTTTAACCCTTCCAAGTTTATTTTCCTTTTTATCTTTTGCGTGAGTTCACAATTTTCAAAAAATGTTCATAATTTCAGTTTTTGTTGAAATTTTCGAAAAAAAATCAGAATTCCAAAATTGTGCTCCCATTTGAAAAAAAACAGAATAATAAATTTTTTTTCTTGTTCCAAGAAAAATTCAAAAAAACCATTTTTGTAAATGTTTGTGTTTTTAAAAATTGTTAAAGATTTTCCAGCAGAAACTTGCATTTTAGAATGTTCCAAATTCAAAAAATATTCTTGTTTTAGTGAAATGTTCACAAATTCAAAGCAAAAATATTTTAAATAGTCACACATTGTTCCTTTACATACAGTCGTACCAATTTATATACGTGTGTGAAACTACATGTAGTAAGCTGGATGAAGGATGGATGGATTAAGCTAGACGAAATATGGATGGACTGGTACGTGAGCTGGCTGGAAAAGGACCTTGAATTTCTTTATATATAAAACATGTTCCCCTTTTTTCAAAAATGTTTATGTTTTACAAAATTATTCAAAATTTTCAGAAAAACTGCATTTTAAAAAATGTCCAAGTTCAAAAAATATTCTTGTTTTAGTCAAATTTTCAGAACGTCAAATGAAATGTTCATGTTTAAAAAATACGTATTTTCTAAAATTGTTTTGAATGTTTAAAACATGGTCCCTTTTAAAAAAAACATACATTCAAAAAATGTTCCTGATTTCGAAAAATATTTGTATATTTAAAAAAATTCCATTTTAAAAAATAATGTGTTCCGTAAAATGTAAGAATTTTTTTAGAATTTGTTCGCAATTTTTGAAACTCGTCGGGATTTCAAAAATTATTCATGTTTCCAAGAATATTAGATAATACTCCGTTTGAGAAGTTAAAAAAAATGTTTCGAATCCGCCGTTGCAGTATGTTCTTAAATATTTGTGGTGGCCATTGGTTAGCAGGACATGTTTGTTTAGGTGGCTAGCAGCATTTGGGCATGTCTTTGAATTTGTGAGTTTGATCCCACATTGTTTCTTTACATATAGTCATATCAATTTATATGCGTGTGTGAAACTACATATAGTAAGCCGTACGAAGAATGGATGAATTAAGCTGGACGAAGAATGGATGGATTGGTATGTAAGCTAGCTAACCCTAAATTTCTTGAGGGTTGACTACGCAAGCTAGATGCATGGAAAAGAGAAGACCCGACTCACTCCCATATTAGAACTTCACACCATGCATAGAAATGAGATTCAGCCTAAATACTTGTCTTGGTGCTTGTTTGAACCACTTGATAAATTTTAAATCAGAAAAGTTGGGATAGAGGATGGAAATATTATATTAGCTGTGGCCTTGGTTTTGTTTTTAGTAGAGTTATCACCTGCTCTGTTCCCGAATTTTGATGTTCTATACTTGTGCACAATAATTAAGAACATGCAAAAATAACCATGATGTGATATGGCTAGTTTTCTGGATAGGAGTGGCAAGGGGCTATGGCGTGTTCACTCACCAGAGAGACTCTGAAAGGCCGATTAGGTGGGTTTAATTTTCCTTGCTTAATCTCAAATGTTCTGTTGTTCTCTTATAGAGTTGACTAAGAAATCAAACCTGCTGACTAGTACTCCCTCCGTCCCAAAATGTAAGACGTTTTTTGATACTATGATAGTGTGTCAAAAGGCGTCTTACATTTTGGGATGGAGGGAGTAGAAGCTAACAAACAAACAACCTGATAAACAAAACATAACTAACCAACTCTAGTTTGCCGTGGATTTCAGTTGCTTCTTCTGCCACACATGTGTTTTGTCCATCAATAACTCTGGTTTACATTACATAGGTTCTTACAGTAATGCTTGCCTGCTTTAAATAACTCGCAGCCGGTGCACCATGATTTGTAATGCATTTTAGCTGCTGTAAAAGGATCGCAAATTCATTACATCCTCACACCATCGCAGATTTGATGTTAACAATTGATTCCCCCAAACCTTATTTGAGGGTGAGGAACAAACAGTCAACAACATGAAATTGTACATATTAAACTAACAACTCATCAAGGATAAAATAAACTGTAGACTTCAATGAACATTGGATAACCTCGTGGTGTACATTTCAGATAGCATGTCCACAACAACACCAGCAAATAGAAACTTCTGTTGCACAAAAAGAAACTTCTGTCGTGCGCAGATAGAAACCCCCCTCTGCAGATAATGACGCTCAGCTAATCAGGGAGAAACGGGGCAAAAACCACAAGCATCTTAGGCCGCAAAACCTAGCTAAACTAGGCCTCTGATAATACAAAGCTGAAATTGTGCAGTTGTTAATCGGATGTAAATTTCATGTATTGCATGCGTATTTGTCATTTGCTGACTTTGTATTACAGATTTCACTTCTACTTCGGTAGACCCCCCTAAACACAAGGACGGCTCAGATTAGCCCATACCTCTTCATAATAAAGGACATGATGGTCATATTTTGTTTTGTATGTTTTTCTTTTTAAAATATCAATTCGATGTATACGTATAGGCCGTACACTTGCGCACTGGGCCGTCCCATCCATCTCTTTAAATCGCAAAAAATTATAAGTGTGCCAAGATTCGAGACAGGAACTTCTGGTTCATAATGCGACGCCATAACCAACTCGCCACCATCAATTCACGTGTTTACATGTCTTATTCTTTTCTTCTATACGCTTTTCTTTTTCCAGTTTTCTTCTTTACTTCTTTACTTCTTTCCTTCTTTCTTTTTTCTTGCCCTTTTTTTTCTCGCTTTTAACGGTTTTGTCCCAGATTTATTTTCCTTCTCAATTTCTTATTTGTCGTTTTCCTTTCTTTTTTGTTCATTATTATTTTCCCTTTTCTCTTGCAATGTGCAAACTTTTTCCAATTTCGTTTTCTATGAAAGAATGGGCTTTAAACAAAATTTGCGAAAAAATTTCCAAACTTGGTGAACGTTTTCCTAAATCGATAATTTTTTTAAAATTCATAAAAAATATTGATGAACGTTTTTTCAAAATAGATGTTTTTTTCAAAATTGATGTTCCTTTTCTCAAAATTGATGAATTATTTTTCAAAATGAATGCATATTTTCAAAGTAGATGAATTTGTTTTGCCAAAATTGATGCACTTTTTTCAAAATCGATGAACTTTCTCAAATCCTTAAAAAAATCTACAAACATGAAATTTTTCTCAATTCATGTTCCAAAAAATGCAAAACTTGTTGAAACCCCAAACCAGTTGACATGGTACCTTAAATTGATCATACAAGGACATGAAAAAAAAACTGAGACCATTTAAAAAATGTTGAGAAATGGGCTACTCCCAAACGGACTCTTCTGGCCTAACCGAACAGTCTCCGTCTAACATGGTATTTTTGGAAATCTCAAGACTGGCCCAAACTTCCGTAAGCAGGTAGGCGTGCCCATGGGAGTCATTTACACTAGGTTTGAATGATTTCCTACACATATGCAAATTGCGACACCCGCAATTTATCGACAATTTTTAACCGAGAAAACTCCAGAAAATACAAAGTTTGTCGAAAAGCAAAGCAACTTGGCATGGTGCCATAACTTGGTCATAAGAAAGGGAGTTTATTTACTGCTCCCTCCATGTATTGTTCCCTTTGTTTGGAGATTGATTACCATCCGTGAGTTAAGGTAAGGTTAATGTTATTGAGCGATTTTTCTAAAAATAAATTATTTGTTTTCTAATTAATGTGATTGAGTGATTTAAGGTAAGGTTAATTAATTTAGATTTGATCTTTAGAGATTATTCGTGATTGATTCTACATTACTAAATAACTTGCGCCACTATGGAAAGTTCAGATCTGTTCAGATTTTTTTCGTTGTGTGAGAGGGTGACGTGAAAATAAACCGATGAAGTGGGGGGAGGGGACGAAAAAAACCAGCGAAGGTGGGAGGAGGTACCAAAAAAACCATGGGAGGTGGGACGAAAAAAAACCTGTAAGCGAGACTACCAACTGCTCCATTAGGAGTAGAGATAAAACTCAAAAGAGAGAAATGTATGTCATTGATGCCCTTTGAGATCCGGTTTGGGTAGCAGAAGGTTTCCGTGCTTTTTCCCTAAGAAATGACCCTGAGTTATCGAACCCATGAAAGGATGTGCACTACGACAAAGGACCTGACAAGTTATTGCTAAAAAAAATAAATTCTAGGTTATCAACCGGACCTTTAACAACCTTTTCGGTGCAAACACTAGTATTAAAAACATGCATGGTATGTGGTCTTACTGTCGTCACTTTATATTTGTGCTCGGGATCTTATGACATTAAACGATGCTCTGGAAGACAACCACTATGAGTCCTTGCGATGCGAGGATGTCTCCAAAGTACGTCTTGACCGGTGCATCACCTGCATCAAGAGTAATTTGTCCAACCGATGGCCCTTACCATCGCGGGGGGTTACCTCAGTTGTACAATGTGTATGAAAAAGTTTGATCATGTATTCAGAAAATTTTAATCAAGCATTTGAAATTTTTTGTTAAACAAGTATTTGAGAAATGTTAAATGTGTATAGAAAAAATGTTGATCATGTATTAAAAATGTTAATCTCATATTTAAAAATGGTTAATCAAGCGTGTTAAAAATGTTAAAATGTGTATAGAAAACATTTTGATCATGTATTCAAAAACTGTTAATCTAGTATTTCAAAAATGTTAATCAAGAATTGGAAAAAAGTAAAAATGTGTATAGAAAAAATGTGGAACATGTATTTCAAAACATTCAGTTTGTATTAAAAAAATGTTAGAGGTGTATTATAAAAATGTGATTGAGATATTTGAAGAATGTATAGTGGAAACGGAAAGAAACAAAGAAAAACCAAAAAAACAAAAGAACATAAGAACATAAGAAAAAGGAAATGAAATAAAACCAAAGAAATAGGTGCAAAAGGAATGAAAATAGTTAAAACCATAAATAAAGAAACAAATAAAAAAAGATCGTTGAAAACCAAGAAAGAAACAAAAACCAAAAAAAAGGAAAATCTGAAAGAAAAGAAAAACAGATGAAAACCATGAAAGAAACAAAGTAGAAACCAAAGAAAAACTACAGGAAAAAACCCGAAGTCTAACGACCAAAAAAAAAGAAAAGAAAACAAACAAGAAATATGAAAATCAAAAATTGGTGAGTATAACATTAACCAGTACCAAGAAAAAAGGGAGTGCAAATTTAGCAGGATACACACATGTATACTTTTTAGGATGTAAAACGAACTGAAAACAAAAGAGGATGTAAAACCAACTAACGGACGAAGAGCAATTTATTCAAAGAGAGTTGTTTCCCGCTAGCCCTTTTTTGGCACCTCATTAAACCTTCCACCGGCCGGATCGAGCGCAGCCGCGTCGCCGGACCAGGAGAAGATACAAATATCGGTCCACTCCCCATCCACCCATCACCCCTTCCTCACTCCTCTCTTGCTAGCTTCTCAGGCGAGCCATCCATAGCCTCTTCTCCGGCCGGCGGGTGCAAGAGCAACCAAATAACCAGAGCAGCCATGGCGGCAATGACGGTGCGCGACGTGCTGTACATGTACAGCATCGCACGGCAGGCGTACGACCGGTTCATTTCCGTGTGCGGCAGCCCGGAGAAAGCCCAGAACGCGGTGGCACTGCTGGTGTGGCTGGACCAGGGCACCATCTCCGCCATACACCACGTCCCAGCCATGGCGCCCGACGCCGTCGCCATCGTCGCAGAAGAGGCCAACGTCGTCCTCTTGTGCCTCCGCCACCAGGAGCCCGCCCTCCCGCCCATCCCGCTCATCTCCGCGCTCTGCATGCAAGGCGGTGTCCACATCGAGCCGGGCTTCTTCGCCTTCCACCAGGACCTCGTCGTCCACGGCGTCGCCCACTTCCTAGATGGTGCCGGCAAGTTCGTATTCGACGACCGCCTGCACGCCCTGCTCCGGAGGTCCGAGACTGGGCTGATTGTCAACCCGCCGGAGCTCATGGCGCCCTACACCTCCCAACCAGTGGTCGTGCCGGAGGACTGCCGCTCCATGTTCATCACCTTCTCCAAGGGAAATGCCCTCCACCACGAGGAGATCTTTGAGTACTTCAGGCAGTAAGTGTGCACTCACATACACTACTCGATCTATTGATTAAGTTTATTTATACACATGGATCTACTAAGATCTGCATCCATGATCCATGATGATTGGAACTGGATCATGTCTCATGGTTTGCATGCATGGGTGCAGGAAGTGGGGCGACTGTGTAGTGAGGATGCTCATGGAGAAGACGAAGGGAGGCCACAGGCCCATGTATGGCCGGATCATCTTCAAGACAGAGGTGATCGTGAAGCTCGTGCTCAACGGCGAGAGGCTCGTCAAGATCTCCATCGGACAACGTGAGATTTGGCTCCGCAAGTACGTCCCCAGGCCAACCAACGCTGTCGCCTGATCCACAAACCCATCCATCGGCGTCTTGTCTATGCTTGTCTATGCTCTATGCTCTATGCTAGCTAGCCGAGTGAATTGCAAAAAACCGCCACATTGAGTCAAAGTTATCAATTCTTCAGGAAAAAACCACCACAAAACATGTAGTTTGAAGACTTTTGCATAATTGTGGTAGTTTTGTGCAATTTACTCTAGCTAGGCAGATCTGCCTATCGATTTGTAAGGTACCATTTCAAAATGGATTTTGTATTGAAATTAAGGGGGGAAAGCTAGAAAGGATTGCTTGAGATCATTGTCTAAGTCGGTATACTTCGCATTGGCTCCCAAAATCTTGGCGCAAAAATGTTCTTTGTTTTGTGTTTTTCTTTGTGAGAAAACTTTTAATCTATTCATTTTCAATCATGGCAGTACAACAAACATCAGAAATAATAAAAATTACATCCAAATTCGTAGACCACCTAGCGACGACTACAAGCACTGAAGCAAGCCGAAGGCGCTCCATCGTCATTGCCCCTCCCTCGCCAGAGCCGGGCACAACTTATTGTAGTGGACAGTCGGGAAGTCGTCATGCTAAGGCCCCATAGGACCAGCACGGCCGAACAACAACCACCGCCAATGAAGAGTAGCGTAGATCGGAAGGATCCAACCTGAAAACACATGAACGTAGATGAACTAGAACCAGATCCGAGCAAATCCACCAAGGACAGACCCGCCGGAGACACATCTCCACAGGCCCACCGACGATGCTAGACACACCATTGGGACGGGGGCTAGGTGGGGAGAACCTTATTCCATCTTCAGGGAGCTGACGCCGTCTCGTCATCCTGAGCAGGACACAAACCCTAACAAAACATGAAGGAACAACTGAAAACAGAGCCCTCTCGCCGGCAAGGGCCGAGATCAACCGTGCCGCCATGGCCCTAAGGCCACAGGAGACGAGGCGGACCGACGGCGCCTCCAGCGGGAAAGAGGGAAACCCTAGA
>NC_057802.1:585314405-585314895 GCF_018294505.1 Triticum aestivum | reverse complement strand
TTTCATAGTGCATATATACTAGCACCCTTGATTTTACTTCTTATTTTTGATTGTTAGATCAAGCCACATAAGGACAATACCCCACAAGCATTGTCTTATTTCTATACTTGCATGTGCTTTGTCTTATGTTCTATACTCGCATACACATCTTCCCAAAAGTTTTGCCCAATTTGTTTTTACAATGTGGTTTAGTTGTTTGTGCTTGAGGCAATTTAAAAGAAATAAAGAGTTGCATGATGCTGAACAAAAAGATTGCTGCTCCTTACATTTGGTGGTATTATTGTCTTATTGGATTAACCATGTGAGATCACTGCCTAGCTTTCCAGCTTGGTATCCTTCGCTTCCTCCCACAAAACCTTGGCTCGCAAAAGTTTCTGATTTTTATTTGAAACTGCGTATCAGCCCCAAATTGAAAAAAAAATACAACCATTATACAACAGTCAACCATGTCGTAGATCCTGGGTTCCATTATCTGTACATTGACCGCCGT